>NC_143538.1:9446501-9651501 GCF_031878675.1 Megascapheus bottae | reverse complement strand
GCTAGTTCAGGACCAATGGATTATTGCTCCTCATGAGATAGGTAGAAAGCACAGAGAGCTCTTTTTTTTTTTCTTTGCCAGTCCTGGGCCTTGAACTCAGGGCCTGGTCACTGTCTTTGGGCTTTCTCAAGGCTAGAGCTCTACCACTTGAGCCACAGCACCACTTCTGGCTTTTTTTCTATGTATGTGGTACTGAGGAATTGAACCTGGGTCTTTGTGCATGCTAGGCAAGCACTCTACCAGTAGGCCAAACTCCCAGCCACAGTGAGCAATTTTTATTGGGTGGTGGGGGAGAAATTCTTTTGCATAGCACCAGTAGAATTCATAGGTATACATATACCAATGAAAAAATATGTCATTATTCTATTCTTGCTGTGGTAACAATGAGACACTTTTTTCCCCTATGCATCTGCTCAAATTATTCTCTTTTTTCTTTTTCTTTTCCTGGTTAGTTCTATTCCTAGAACATAGGCAAAAATCAGAGTTCCAAACTTGTGCTATTTCTAAGGACAGGCATGTTGCTTGGTGGCTTTTTTTCCCTATTTTTTTTTTTTTGCAACTCTTGAAGCTTGTCAATCCTATTTCCGCGTCAACATAGACCCTGATGCCAAACAGAGTTTAATTTTGCCATTCTAGGTCAGATGGGGGAGGTCATTACCAAAATGGCAAACTGAATGGATATCTAATGCTATAGCTGAGGAAAGAGATTTGTTGCATTAATATGTACCTAGATATATATTCAATGAACAATTACTGCCAACAAACCTTTCTTCAGACTGAAACCCCCAAATATTTTTAAAGCCTCTTGAGATGGCTCAGTTTATATCAGATATAATTACAGGGTATGCAACCTTTATTTACCACAATTCTCTGAAAGGTGGATCCGATGATTCATTTGAAATGCCTAGCAGGGGGAGGTTAGGCATTTCTTTAACTAAGGACCTGGTCCAGATGCTAAGGGGTAAATGTCAGTTACTGTATAGCCTTCTCTTTCTCTCCTTCAGTAGTGGGTGCTGGTGGCTCACTCCTGTAATCTGAGCTACCTAGAAGGCTGAGATCTGAGGCTGGCAGTTCAGAGCTACGCTGGGCAGGAAAGCTTGTGAGACTCTTATGTTCAATGAACCATCAAAAAAAAAGCCAGAAATGGAGCTGTGGATTTAACACTAGAGCACTAGCCGTAACAGGTAAAAAGCTCACGGATAGTGGCCATGAGTCCTGAGTTCAAGCTCCAGGATTGGCATATGTGTTTGCACACACACACGCACCAATTCATTATACTTAAAGTAGTTTTAATTCTTTAGCTCATAGTTTCAGATACTTAGTGATGATAAATAATAGCAGCATCCATTATGAAAACTCTTCATTCTTGAATATTAGCCACAATATCGTATCTCTGGACTCATTGTCAAATATACCTGATTTACATTGATACTAAGGTGTTTCTTGACTGTCTCACCTTTGGGGAGAGGGTTGGCAGTTTTCCTGCAATCCTTCCTTTTCTAATAAATCTGTTTAGCAACTGTTTTTAATCTCTAGAGGTTGCTATTTATCCTTCCATGATATTCAACGACATAAAGCAGAGCATTTGCAAAACTCCAGGAGATGTCTCTTTCTGCTGAGAAAATAGACATTATTACAAGTCAGCGTAGATAAAACATCCAGAGATAAAGAGAAGGGGCAGGTGGTAAAATCAATGTTTACCTGTGTCCAGGTCAGTTCCGGGCATTGAGGCAGACCTAGAGAGCTGGAAGAAAGGCTGATTTATTTCTAGTGAACTAATTCTCCATAGTCTAATCAGATGAACTAAAAAAAAAGTTTTGAGATACTTCATGAATCTATTTGGGGTCATTTCCTAAGATGTTTAAGAATCCCTTCATTTGCATCAAGAATAAACCGTTTAAAGGAATTCACAGCCAGGTGTCATTAATAGCATATGATGCATACGAGACATGGTAATAAAGGAAAATAATTTTACAAGTTGGTTCCCTGTTTCTTTTTGAGGGGACACTGATATTTCAAATACATGCTTGTATGTACATATAGGAACCAATAAAAACTTCTTTGAAGTTGGATTACTTTCTAACTGTGCAGCCCTGAAAAAGTGACTTAGTTTCTCTGTCTCTGAGTTTCTTTATCTAGTCAAGTGATAATAGCACATGTTCTGGAGTTCAGCTGAAACTCTTTTTTTTTTCTTCCATATACTTTTTATTGTAATTAATAGAAGGGCTACATTATATTTACCAGATAGAAGGTGCATTACTTCACAAATATTGATACCCTTTCTCGTGTCTTGGTTCCCATTTCCCTCCCCCACCCCCACTCCTCATCTTGTTTCCCCCCCTTCCCTATCCTATTTCAAATAACCAAATACGCATATATACAATATATCAGATAACAAGGTGAAATGCTGTAACAATCTGAGATAACCAAGGGACAGCAAAAGAGATGAGAGATCACATAGTACATTAAGGACAACAATCACTCATTCTATGGCTTTTGTTTCTATATCCTGGAGGTCCTTTCATTTATCATCCTACTATATGGCCTTATGTATCTAGGTTTTGTTCTACTGTAAATCTCTTTAGCTAAAACTCTTAAAGGAGAGCTAGCATGCAGTAGCTATTTGCCATTTACTAGGCATAACCCACATCTCACTAAGTGTACTAGTCTCACCTATATAATTATTCACAGTGAGGCTTCATTTATGGCCTCCTGTAATGTTGTAATGAAGACTCTGATACATAAGCTCTAAATGAGATTTGCGTTTCGGAAGACTGCTAGAAAATTTGAATGGCTGTGAGATTTCAGATTTATCCAACTGCCTGACCAAGGAGGAAGTTGATCTTTGGTTTCCGGTGTCCCTAGGCCCCAGACACATTCAGTAGTCTTGCATACAAAGGTCAAACTAAATAAAGTACAACTTCAAAAAATGATGAGCACACCAGCAAAATGTGGACGCACCAAATACAGAAAAATCCAAGCAGGACATCTTCAAAAGTCAAACACTTTCTCTGTAACCACTTGATTTTTTTTTTTAAAGAATCCTAGCAAGTATGTTCTTCCTGCTTTGGGTGGTCCTTTGACCATTCTGTGGTCAATGTTATTAAAAAGGTAAGGAGGGCCACTCCATTTTATAAAGTACTTTGTTGACTGGCACCTCCTTTGTATAAATATAATGTTTTAAACATGTTAGTGAAATTTTAGCACCCTTTAAAGCACTTTTTCATAGTATTTATTTAATGTGCACCCAAATATTATTAGTATTAGTTTGTCTGTGCAGATTTATTTCTACTCAAATAAAAAGATGCAAGATAATAAACATGTTATGATCTTAATGTCACAATGAATGGGCAGAAATGATGATATGATGGGATGGTGAAACTGTTCAAGATTTGACTACTTCCCATGCATGTGTTGAGGTTTTTTTCTAACTTCTATGTTGAAATAGGACAAATCTAGGGTTTTTTTTGTTTTTTTGTTTTTTTTGGCCAGTCCTGGGGCTTGTACTCAGGGCCTGACCCCTGAATTCAAGTGGCTTGGGCTTTCTCAAGGCTAGAGCTCTACCACTTGAGGCACAGCAACACTTCTGGCTTTTTCTGTGTATTACCAAGGAATGCAACATACTAGGCCATTCTAGGCAAACACTCTATAACTAGGCCAAACTCTGGGCCCCCCCAAACTAATTTTGATTGAAAAGGACAAAGGACATTCTCTGGACAATGGAGTGTCTTTTCTTGTTGTCATTGTGTGGGTTTCTTGGAACTTGAGATCACAGTACAAATGAAAGTAGAATGTTCTAAAGGGCAGCTAGCTAGTAGTGCCTTCTCTTCTCTCTACGTCACCCTCTGTGGACACAGAATAGAACTTTGGTAACAATTAGGTCATAGAAACTCAGATACTCAACTTTTCTTTTTGGGACTCTGTGTCTACAGCTCCCTCCTGAATTTTGGTTGATAATATTTACGGACACTTGCACAAGCCCTGCATGAGTTTCTTTGTATATTCATAAATTAGATCTACCTCCCACATAGGAGAGAAAACATACTTCCTTTGTATGGCCCTGACTTAATTCAGGTAACATAATTGTTTGCGAATGATGTAATATCATTTCTTCCTAATGGATGAATAAAAACCACTTTTTTTTGGTTCCATTTCTTCACCGAGGGGCATGTAAACTGTTTCTATTAAAAAGAAAAAAAAAGGTTCCCTTTGAGATTTAGCAAATAGTGAAACTAGTTTACCCATTTCTCCTGCTTCCTTTTACATACAGTTACCAAGTAAGTAGACACTTCAACTTGCCTTTCTAATAGATAGCTTGTTCTACTTCCTTTCCAGAGAACAACTATCAAAAAGAAGATAATGTCTAAGCATCTAGGTTCTAATCAGTTTTCGAACTGAGTTTAAAGGGCTTTGGGGCTGTTTAATGGTAGCACTGGTTATGTGTGTGGACTCTGGTGGTGTTTGCTTTACCACATTTTGATGGAGAGGGGAATGTGTTTGCTAGATAAGGTGAAAGGTACCAGCCAAAACATTGAGACTCTGTTTGATAAACCTTGACACATATAGCCATTTTTCACCCACATGAAAGGAAGCTTTAAAGGCCCAAGGAAAATAGACGTGTCCGTTCAAGCACACTAACATTTATCAAGACCAAAAAAGGGAAGTAAATAAAGAAAATTGGCATCTTGCAGTCTATTAAATTAATTAGCCATAGAGCTTATCGTTAAATTGAAAAGCTGGATAAAGTACAAGTCTATTTCTCGTTGTTATTTAACATGAAAGGTATGTTTCTTTTTTTTTTTTTTTAAAGTTAGCGTACATTGGAGAGGTGGTTGTTTTGCTTGGCTTGTGTTAAGCCGGTAGAAGTTTGGAGCCTTATTTAAAGAAATTCATGAATTGAAGTTGAACATCTATGAGATTAATCTAAATGTAGTTAGGATAAAAACACTACTGGAGAACCATGTTAAAATACAGAATGACATTCTTTGTAAAGTGGCCTGGATCTTAATACAGATGGATGAGGCCAGAATACAAATGGACCATCTGACAGATAATTACAAATCAAGGTTAGACTGCTCTAAAACCTCTATTGAAATAAGTTCCTAAGTAAAGCCTTATTATTTTCATCATTTATAATTTGTATTCTTCGTGTAAAGGTGATATACAGAGGGGTTACAGTTCTATAGGTCAGGCAATCAGTACATTTCTTTTTGAGCAGTGTCATCTCTTCTCTCGTGGTCTTCCTTGTTCCCACCATTTTTGTGCTTCCCCTTCGCATCCCCAAATTAAATTTACAAGACAAAAGGTACACAAATCAAAAAGCAGCGACAAAAGGGGAAAAACAAACAAACAAAAAACCCAACCAACAACCCACAAACAGTTGAGCCTTTGTGATCCTCTCCTAAGAATTTGCTCCTTTGGTCTCACTGCGTGAATGTATAGAGTTCTATTGAATCCATCCTATCCAAGTATAATTTTTCTTTTACTATCCAAGGTACATTCTAATTACTGGAAATGTGGGAAACGATACAATTTGTATTTCTTTGGGTCTGACTTACTTCACTTAATATAATTTTTTTCCAAATATTTTTATTTCCTTAAGAATGGGGCAATGCCATTCTTTCTGATGGAAAAACTGAATTCCATTGTGTATATATATCACATTTTCTTGACCACTGAGGGGCATCTGGGTTAATTTCATATCTTGGCTATGATAAACAATGCTGCAATGAACATGGTAATGCTGGTAGCTTTATTTGGCCTTGTTTGTGGTCCACTGAATAAATGCCCAGGAGTGGTATTGCTGGGTCTAGGGTAGCTCTTTGTTTAGTCTTTTAAGGAACCTCCATACTGCTTTCCAGAGTGGATGAATAAATTTGCATTCTCATCAGCACTATAGTTGTGGTCTCTTTTGGCCACATCCCCACCAGCATCTCTTATTGTTAGTTTTCTTGATAAGGGGTCATTCTAACTGGGATGAGGTGTAATCTCAATGTTGTTTTGATTTGCATTTATTTTCATGGCCAGAAATGTTGTATATCTCTTCCTGTGTCTATCAGCCGTTCTTCTGAGAAGTGAAGACCTATTAAATACAATGACTTCACAATGTAGAACAATTTCCTTTTAAAAGGCTGAATGTGAACTATTTGTTGCTTTATCAAGATTTTTTCCCCTAGAAATAGTAAAGGAGAAAAGAAATCTATAAGAAACTTTTACCAAATAAAGCTGTCTCTCAAAATAAGAATTTGAATTATGCAGGTATAAAGGTAATTTAGAGCTTTCCTTGTGTGATGACTTCAAGTGAATTTAGAAATCAATATCCTAGAAAAAATTCTGATTTGTTTCTCAGATAAGATATGATTTTGGGTCCCATTTTTTTCTAACTTAAAATATACCATAAATTAAAAAAGATCTCCAATGACTGATTCATCTATGGAATATTTGAGAATATAATCACTTGACTCCCCAGAAATGTTTCTTTCCTATATATTAATCATTTTAAATATTTTATGCCTGGTGTTAATAATCTATATGAATGTAGATTTCAGATGAATTTAATGTCAACTAGGAATTAATGTGCATTAATTAAATTGACTGTATCTTCTTTAATGAGAAAAAAGGATTTAATTTTAATGCTGATTATCTTAATAAAGCTTCTCTCTACTTATCTGTATTTTCTCAACATTTGGAATTATTTTTATTAGAAGGTGAATTAATTTAATATTGGCAAGGTGGCAAAACGTGAATAAATCAAGTGACTGAAAACTGACTTTGTTTTTGTTATCAAGGTTGTACAATCAAGCCAAACTTTCAATTAAAAAGAATCAATTTGCAGTTAGCTCTTTAAAAATAAAAGCATAAATTGTTCTTCACATTTGATTTTCTTTTGCATATTATATAAGATGGCTAAGAGTTATCTACTATAATATGTAACTGTTTAACATGTTTGTGTCCTTTCTTACAGCGGAAAATCATATCCTAAAAAGACATTGAATAGGCAGGCACTGATGGCTTACACCTGTATTCTAGCTACTCAGGAGGCTGAGATATAAGTATCATGGTTCAAAACCAGTTGGATCAAGAAAGTCCATGAGAGTTGCCAGGGAAAATTGAGACTGGCAAAGAGAGAAATATGCAGAAAACTGGTAAGGTCAATTGGGAATTTGAACCAATACAAGAAAGAACTTCCTTGCAATTCAGTAAGTTTGGAAACATTTAACAAGATGACTGCCACTTAACCAGAGGGCAGAGAACAAATAATCGGATTGTATCACAGTGACTAAAATCATTGTTTTTTTCAAACCTGGTTGCCTAAAATACCACTTGGGAAACCTTTCTTCCTCCCTCCCTCCCTCTCTCTCCCTCCCTCCCTCCCTCCCTCCCTCCCTCTCTCTCTCTCTCTCTCTCTCTCTCTCTCTCTCTCCTCTCTCTCTCTCTCTCTCTCTCTCTGTCTCTCTCTGTCTCTGTCTCTCTCTCTGTCTCTCTCTCTCTCTCTCTCTCTCTCTCTCTCTCTCTCTCTCTCTCTCTTTCTTTCCTCTACCTAAAATACCAACACCAGAAAAATGTCATACTATTTGCAAGTATAATTTGTAGTATTTGTGAGAAATGACACCCTTTGGCTATGCGGCAATACATGATGAGATCCTGTCCTAGGGAAAAGCAAAATTGTTTCTGTTGTTGTTGTTGATTTGTGATTGTCTCCTTTGAAATTCAGCAAATCGCATGAGTTTCCTTTTCCACAAAGCATTCAAGTGTGGGAGGATGAAAAGAAGCCTTAAGGGTGGTGAAATGGGGGCATAAAAGGTGCAGCACCACACTATAGAAAGATCACTAATTCTCTGCCCCAACTTCTTTCTCGCAACAAAATGTTATGGTTGAAGTAGCTACTCTGTATAGAATGTATTTTTTTGGGCGGGAGGTGGCTTCCTCACGTGCTGACTATGTTTGCTCAAATTCTCTGACTCATGGTACTGAGAGATTGAACCCAGGGTCTCTTGCATACTAGGCAAACACTCCACTGCTGACCTACATGGTTGCTTTTTAAATGGAGGTGGAGGAGTTGAGTTAGATTAGAAGTGGTGCAGCCAAATGCCTACAGAGAGGGCAAATGCATTAGAGAGGAGAGATATGAAGATGGCAATTGGAATGGGTAAAAACTTTGCTGTCCTATAAAAGAGAAGTGCCCTGAAACTCCTAGCAATTGTAGTGCTTCTAAAATTAGGCAGATGCAGAACATGTTTTTGTTTTTGTGTTATACTGGGCCTTGAACTCAGGGCCGAGGCACTGTCCCCAAGCTTTTGCGCTCAAGTCTGGAACTCTGCCACTTGAGCCACAGCTTCATTTCTGGCTTTTGGGTAGTTGGACGGTGAGAAGAGTCTCATTAGCTTTCTTGTTCAGGCTGACTTTGAACTGTGATCCTCAGATCTCAGCTTCCCTGAGTAGTTAGGATTACAGAGGAAAGCTACCAGCACCCAGCATTTTAAAGAATTTTAGTGCAATGGATTCTTAAGGATCTTGCAACATATGCAGTTTTGGTACCTTCTTTAAACTTATCTTCCTAAAACTTTAGCTTTCCCTCTACAACATTCTTCCTAATGTTACTCTGTGGCTTTTATTTCGAAAACCCCAGATCTGATGACTTTAGTTTTTTTTTTTTTTTTGGAATAGTATTTGCCTTTCGACATACATAAAGACTTCAAGCCAATTCATTCTGTCTATGCAATTACCTCTCTGTCTATAAAGATCTCTACTGGGATTTTCTTGGAAATATTTCAGTGATAGCTTCATTCTGCAGACAAAGGAGCCCCAGTGAATAAAATGTTTCCTGGAAACCCAACAGTATTGGCGTTTGGAAAGTGAAGCACTGTAAATATAACAGATACAAACAAAGTAGTCCTTATAATACTGAGTCAGACCATTCCTCCAATTCCTAATTGATTGCTGCTCCCGAGAGAAGTCTCATTAGAATGCATTGCCCAGGCTTAGGTTCTTTCTCTGCCTTACCTACACACTGCCAATTGAAATTGGAAGTGGGATGTATTTAGCTTACCTTTAGGATATGTGTCCTTTGAAATGCCTTTCTTAAAAGCATGATCATGTCAAAAGGGAAGCAAACTGGGTAGATAAGATATGGAATATAGAGGAAAGAGAATGTCTTCATCTGGAATGAATTATGTGCAAATATGACTGCTTTTCCAAAAGACTTACATTTTGAAAAACTTGTTTAAAAACTTTTATTTATATAGTTGCCATTGAACAGAGTGGTTTATGAATACAGTGTCTCTTGAAAAATGCCACCCCTTTCAACACTCTCATGTACACCTTCTACAACTTTCCTCACTTTCTGTGATTTTTAGGTTATGTATTGAATATCGTTGCCATTTAAAAAAGCAGCTTATGTACACAAATGCATGTTGATCTGTGTCACTCCTTCAACATCTTTTCTGACCCCCTTCAACCCAACCTTTCCTTTATTTTTTCTCATTCTCACCATTTACCTGGCATGCCGTCTTACAAAGGATATCATTTTTTTTTATTGACATGGTATTATTTACTTCTACAAAGTGCCACATATCTACTAATTTGTAGTCTTCTTCTGAAGTCAGGCATTCTCTCTCATATGCATTTTTTCATATATTTTTATTGTAATTAATAGAAGGGTTACATTATATTTGCCAGATAGAAGGTATATTAATTCATGTACATTGATACCCCTTTTCATGTCTTGGTCCCCATTTCCCTCCCCCCACTCCCACCCCTCATCTATCCTATCCAAATTCAAATAACCAAATACAAATATATCCAATATATCAGATAACAAAGTAAGATACTGTAACAATATGAGATGATCAAGGGATAGCAAAAGAGATGAGAGATAACATAGTGTGTTAAGGACAACAATCACTCATTCTATGACTTTTGTTTCTATATCCTAGAGGTCCTTTCATTTAGCGTCATACTATATGCATTTTTTTAAAAAAAAACTATTGTGGCTTCTAAAACTTCTCAGGTAGGAGCTTCCAGAAATATATTTCCCAGAAGTATTCAAGGAATTACATTTAAGTTCAGTGGACATGCATAGTATGGTAGCTTTCTCTTACTATGACACCTAAGAGAATCAATCTACAAAGAAGAGATGTTTATTTTTGGCTCGGCTGTGGAGGTTCCATGATATATATATATATATATATATATATGTATGTATGTATATACGTATATACATATATATATGTGTGTGTCCTGTAGCTCAGTGGCATATTACAATAGTCACACAAGACAAAGCAAAAGGAGGAGTCAGACATCCTGGAGGTCTCCCCAAAAACCCTGAAGATCTTGACCAATCTCTTCAACATTTTACCACCTCTTGATAAAGCCATGACCTCAGATCATGCCTTTCAAAAATGGACCCTTAGGGAACCCTCAGAGGCAAACCAATGGCATGTGGGGTTTTCACGCCAATGGTGACAAACCGTGTTCTGAGGCCATTTAGAATCCATCCACACTTCTTGAGAGCAGCCATTTATACAGTGACTGGTCTCCAGTGCCGTTCTCCCAGAAGAATGCTCCAGTGGGGCAGAAATTTCTTCTCTTTGCCCCTGTGCAGACAGGGGTGGGCACATGTCTTAAGTCTTGCAAAAAGGTAGAGACAAGGGCAAGATTTCACTCTCCTCCTCTCTGCCTCAGACCGGCTGATTTCTGCATGTTGGTTGGCACTCATGAAATTAAGTCTGCCCCTACCTGTTCAAGCAGGATCCTCCAGCCTTCTGGAAGTGTTTCTTATGTTCAGCCGATAGACTTTCTTCACCTTAGCTTGAGTAATGTTGAGTAGTATGTCGTCTCCTTTCGAAGGACTCATGTTTATAATAAATTCTCTGTACCAGCCAGGCTTTGGTGTCTTATGCCTGTCACGTCAGGAAGCTGAGATCTGAGGATCATGGTTTGAAGCCAGTCTGGGCAGAAAATCCTGTGAGACTCTAATCTCCAATGAACCACCAGAAAACCGGAAGCGACACTGTGGCCCAAAGTAGTAGAGTGCTAGTTTTGAGCCCCCAAAACTCAGGGACAGCACCGAGGGCCTGAGTTCAAGTCCCAGGTCTGGCACAGAGACACACAGTTACACATACCCAAATAAACAAGCAAGCAAGTTCTCTGCTGAAAGGGCCAGCCTTCATCTAGCACATCCAGTTTGCTAGCAGAAAGGATAAACCAGCTAAGAGCAATGCCTGATCCTTATGAACAGAAATGCATCAATAGTTGGAGGAAATTATTTTTTTTAGAACTTTAAACAATAATTCTCCAGCTTCCATTGTTCTATTTCTTTTCCATGTTTCACCAATGAGAAGGAAACTATGTGTGTACACAGGATATCACTAAACTGTGATTTAATATCAAAGCATCTATTTCCCAAATGGTCTGTGTAATAATTGGACCTAACATTATTTATTCAGGTGTCAGGTGATATAGAAGCCTGCTCATGCATTCTTTTATGTAATTTTGACAGCCCACAGAAATAGACACGATTATTGCCCTGATTACACTGATAAAGCAATATACATGGAGGGATTAAGTGACATATCAAAGCGGATAAAGAAGCCGAGCATAGTGGCTCATGTGTGTCATCCTAGCTACCAAGGAGGCCGAGATATGAGGATCATGGTTCAAAGCCAGCTGGAGGATGAAAGTCTATGAGACTCTTATCTCTTATTAACCACTCCAAAGTTGGAATTGGAGCCATGACTCAAATGCTAGAGGGCTGACCTTGAGCACAAAAGCTCAAGGACAGTGCCCTGGCCCTGAGTTCAAGCCCCAGGGTTCACACACACACACACACACACACACACACACACACACACACACACAGGCTGATAAATAGCAAAGCCAGCTTTCAAACCAAGGAGCTGAATCACACTAACTTCTCCTTATTTATGTAATAATTATGCTTTCTATCATCAGACTTGTTTTCTGATTACACAGATTGTGGAAATGGATATGTTTTATTCCTAATGTTTATTCTTAGCTCCAACCACATAGTTAATTAATCAATTCCATATTTATTTCATTTGTTTATAAAATATGCACCATTTTTATGATTCAATAACTAAGTGGCAGGAACTATAACTTACTTAATTACGTGTTGTTTAATCATTGATATATTAATTATATGGAGTTAATTTTGAAAATTAAGTAATTATATTTTATAACATGTTGTGGGACTCATATCAATTATATTTCTCTGTTATCGCACATAAAAATCAACTCAGGCATTTTAAGTGTCCAAGTAGTTAATTGTATCATGAGTTAGACTAAAATTACTGTAAGCCATTACTAAAGCTGTACGTATGTCACACTACATATACGCAAGTACATATGTAACAAACAACTCTAGTGCCTAAAAATAATGTCATTGCCACGTATGCAAATTATATTACACATGGAGAAAAACATACATGTAACTCTGGAAGGTGAGCTTCCATTTTGAGATCGCATGGACGTTTTGTAATTTAGTTGAGCACTTTCTGGCCTTGTTATCTGATGTAGAAGCGATTTGAGGTTGAAAGACTACTGTGAGAAAATGGCTTAACTATGTCATCAACACCCTTAGGATAGAGTCATTTCTTTAGATTCTTCCCATGAAATAGCTTCTAGCACAGTGACTGTTTGTTGGATTTGAATTTTGAATTTAAGTGAAATGATGCTGAAAATTTTACATTAGTTACAGCCCTCGATGAGACTTGAAGGCGACAGTTTGCTATCATGTGTGGGAAATCATTAATAACGAGGTCTCTGCGGAGATGATTTTTGGCGACGGAACACGGAACATTTCTTTGCCTCTGAGTTTTCTCTTTCGAGTTTGCACAGTTCAGTCATTTGGGGAATATTTTTTTCTTCAGGCTCAAAGAGAATGTGAAGATACATTATCATTCATGTTTCTGATACCTCGTGGCCAAAGAACTTAATCAATTTAACTCTCTTCCATTTTTTTTTTAAGTTAAAAAAAAAGATTCAAAGCTCAAAGTGGTTGCTGATTTGTCAATGTTACCAGGATACCTAGCGTTGGAAGCGGGTCTAGACTTTAGTGATTCTGCATCCCCATTCAGTATCTCTACAACTGGGTCTATTATAGAACATCTTAATAAATAATTAGAAAAAATGAGTTTTTATTACTTGTTATTAGGCGAAACATTTCTCGACTGGTTTACTTGCTTTAGGTCCTTATCCAAAGCGCATGACATTCCATGAAAACAACATTCATCTAATATATAATTGTAGGGTAAACTTTCCTATGGAATATATGAGATTTGCCCCTCTTCTCTCCCTCTCCCTTTACCACCACCACTTTTTATTCCTAGGATCATGTTATGTAGTCCAAGCTGGCCTTGAATTCATGATCCTTTTGTCTCAGTCTCCCCAGTGCTGGGATGACAGGCCTGGGCCATTGTGAAGAGATTTTTCAAACTCAGGATAAGGAGAGTTTAATTTTCACGTACTCAGCTGTGGATTACAACTTTGCTTAAAGAAGTTTAGAAAGGGATAGCAAAGACTTTCAGAAGCACAGTGTTATTAGTGGGATATTGTTAACAGGAAAAAAAATGGACCAATCCACTAAAACACATCTATGCACGAACATTTACACAATATTGTTTAAAAAAATTGTGTGCAGGTGGCTCATGCCCATAATCCTAGCAACTGAAAATCTGAGAACCATGGTTCAAAGCCAACCAAGATGGAAAACTCTTGGAGACTCTAATCTTCAATTAACTACCAAAAAGAGCTGGCAGTGGGGCTTGTGGCTCAATTGGTAGAATGCTAGTTTTGAATGAGAAAGCTCAGGAACAGTGCCTGAGTTCAAACTCCAATATTGGCACAACATGAACAGCACATTAGGAGTAATCTAAATGTCTTACAAAGAAGACAAGCCCCCCTCCATCCCCACATGCAGTTCTCCTATTTGGATGGTCGGATGTTTTCAGGAGCCACTTACTTATTAGCGAACAGAACAGTATCAGGTTTGTGGAGGGCTATTCAATGGTACCTTTTTTTTTCTTGGCAGGGAATACTAGCATATTTGAAGCTTATACTGGCTTAATCACTTTTAGATTGACTGACAAAGAAGGAATTATTTTCTCTTTTAGAGGCTTTGAGCAGTTCACTCTATGAACTTGTCCTAGCGATTCCCAGATAACTTCCCCAATTATCCATTGATAAAATGCTGCAGAGTCACAAGGCATTTCAGGTCTTAGATTTAAATTTGTCATGTAATGACAAATTGGATTAATCAGTGGGTATTAAGTGACCATTAGATAGGAATAAGAAAATCTGCCATGCTATTGTTCTGTAGGGTACTATAGATAATAACTGTGTGCTGTATAACTCAAGCAGCTAGAAGAAAGGTTTTGGGGTGCTTCCATTCAAAATAAAAAGCAATACATGTTTAAGGAATACCGTAATTGCTCAAGCATACTTGTATTGGAACATTACGTAGTATATCGGGCATACATACAATTATTGTGATGGGAATAAAATCCTTTATATTTAAATTTGTCACTTCCTTATGGAGCGTTAGGTTCTTGTTAGAGTGGCACGCACACTCTGTTACCTTTGGCATGTTGACACAGTCAGGCGTTCTCCTGTTTCTGAACATCTAATTCTTGGGTGACTGAAGTTTGCCGTGTACCAATCTGGATGCTCACTGAATGGAAGGATCGCTAACTTGAGGAAGAAGATGGAGACTGAGTTGGAAAGGTCTAGGGAGCATCTAAACGAAAAGCAGCTGCTCCGGGGCAAGGGCATAAAATGAAAAGGAAACTAGGTCTGTGTCCGGTGCCACCAACTTGGCTAGTTCAGAGCACTCAAGCTACTTTCTTCACACTTGTGTCACCACCAAGGCCATTGGTGAGATACGAGGACCAGGACTGGGAGAGGTAGACAGGAGAGGCGGAAGCCTTTCTGATGCCTTTTGACTGTGCTTGCTCAGGGTGATCCGATTTCACTTACATGTACAGAGTAGGTGTTGGAGTAGGATTGGTCTAAATTTCAACAAAAGGGGTACGTTAAAATTTTATTGTTATTGTAAAGGTGATATAAAGAGGGGTGACAGTTACATAAGTCAGGAGATGAGTGCATTTCTTTCTGGAAAATATCATCCTTCCTCTCTCTCTCTCTCTCTCTCTCTCTCTCTCTCTCTCTCTCTCTCTCTCTCTCTCTCTCTCTCTCTCTCTCTTTTCCCCTCCCGTAAGTTTCTCCGCCCATAAGTTGTGTAGTTTATTTTCAATCTAGTGTCTCACTGCTGCATTTGTTTTCCCTTTGTCCTTCCTTTTCTGTGCCTTCCCTTCCATTCGCAAAGACATGTACATGAGCAAGCAGAAGAAACACAAAAGAAAAGAAAAACAGCAAAAAAAAACCCTCCTTTCCATTTCCTGGTATTCATGTTTTTGATAAATATTATTTTGTATGATCAGATGCCCATAGGTATTGTGCCTTTCTGTTCCTCTCCTAAGAATATCAGGAGATATTCTCCTTAGGCTCACTGTGTGTGAATGCCTAGAGTCTTGAATAATTTATCCTGTCCCGTACTCTTTCAGATCTAGCTTCCACATATGAGAGAAAACATAAGCCATTTGTCTCTGAGCTTGTTTTACCTCACTTAACATGATTTCTTCTAGGTCATCTGTTTTCCCTGAAAATGACATTATACATTTTCTTTTGGTAGAGAACTTTAAGTAGGCTAGCAAGGTGATATGTCTGTGGCTTTTGAAACTATCCCCAGTAGCTCATTCTTCTCACATGGTTCTGCATCAACAATTATGCTTGCTTTAATAAACCCGAAGATGCTGGCAAGATCACAGTCCAAGATGTAGTCTTATTTTCTTAAAGCACACACACTGGATGGGTCTCAATGTGGGAACTGAAGAATGATGTTTTATGGACAATTGGTGTATACCAAAATTGTTAGTTTCTATGGCTCTGAGATACCATGACAAAAAAAGGTAAACAAGTAGAGAAACAATGCGCCTTTGTTTCTGGTTTCCATGAGAGAAATTTGGAGGTTGTACTGTCTGCCAACTGTCATTGTGCTTGTCCTTTGACCCAATTACTATCAGCCTGTAATCTTGAAAAAATACAAAGTAAAAAAAGGGCCCTTGGTACATGTTAGTTAGGAAGCAGGCAAAATGAGGGCAAATAGAAGTCAGACTCAGGTGGCTTGCAATTCTTCTTTTCATGCATTCAAAATTAAGAGGGAAAGTAAGGGTTAAGTATAAAGTATTCCACCTTGAACTCCTCCACTCTCTTTATCTAGCACACTATAATAAAAGATCAAGAGTTCCTGCTTATTATCTTATTTTTTCCTCCCTGTTCCACCAAGCGAAGGCCCAGTCTCTGGTTATGGATTAGCATGGTAATCAATAATAAGCCTGCTGTCTCTCTCTCTCTCTCGGCAGGGGAAAATGAACTCAAAATGCAGTCAAACTCTTATCGATCAAGGATATGGGTCTCACTTTCATTACCTCTGTCTTCTGATAACCCACAAATAATGTGATGAGTTGCTAATCTCTCTGATTTTCAATGGACCCTTCACCCCTCCTGTCTGCTCATTGTAGCTTGTATTTTCATCTCCACACACATTCGGTGGAACTCACGTAGCATGAGCTCGTTCTCTTTTACCGTCAGACCTGGTCAATCAGAGCTAATAATATTCTTCTTCACTGGAGAGACAGACTCCAGAGAGTTCAACATAGAGCCGTTCCAGATGCATCAGGGAAATATAGTACTTCTGGACAGAGGCCCGGGGTGAGGCTGGAGCAAAGGTAACACTCAAATTGCTAGCATTTTCCCCAGGCTTCATCTGCTTCAGTCAAAGGGATCCCAGATTTCATGAACCAAACTGGTCTACTGGCTTACTAAGATGGTGCAGGTCATTTTGGTCTCTGTGTTTCAGAGGAACTTGAATGGATGCTGTATCCTAACTGTTAATGCCTACAGGTCTGGAAGGGGTCTCCTTTATGTTGCATGCCTGAATGACTTCAGAAAATTTGTTAGTGCAAAATAACCATGGGATACACCTGAACAACCACAAAAAAACATGAATGCATTTAAAATAGGATGGGATGTTGGTTTCTTGGATCAAAGCTTTGTACAGGATGAACAAAACAATTGGGCATTGTCCAAAAGCAAAGTCTCGATCTTCTCCCGATTCAGGGAAGGAAGTGAGGGTGCTGTATTTGAAAACAAAATTCAACTTGTGTCTAGAAAAAATTCCACCCCTCGAATTCACTAGATAAAAATGGATGGAAATCAGAGTTTTAGGAAAATGGTAATTGAAACATAGTTATGTTTTGGTTTGTTTGTAATTTGTCATGACTTTTTTAAAAAAGAGTTCTATAACTTATTATTATCATTAGTTTGAACTCAGGACCTTACATTTGCTAGGTAGAAAATGCTCACTCATTTGGGTCATACTACCTGCTTTTCTACTTACTAAAGTTTTTAAAAAATCAAAACAGAAATTAAGCCAACTTTGATAAAGCATGCTTAGCATTTAGGCACTCAGCTTATGAGAAGATTATGAAACACAAAATGGCCCTGAACACAAGTAGGAGAAAGACGCCAGTGAAGTTTATTGTTTTCCTGTGTGTGTGTGTGTGTGTGTATGTGTGTATTATTTTCCTCTGTGTGTGTGTGTGTGTGTGTGTGTGTGTGTGTGCATGTGCGTACATGCATGTATTGGGACTTGAATTTAGGGTCTGGGCATTTTCTCTTAATGTTTTTGCTGAAGGTTGGCTGTCTATCACTCAAACAACACCTCCCACAAGCTCCTTCTGATGGTTAATTGGAGATAAGATATTCTCGGACTTCTTTGCCTGGGCTGGCTTTGAAACTGGATCCTCAGATCTCAGTGTCCTGAGTAGCTAGGATTACAGGCATGAGCCACCTGCGTCCCATTCCCTGTTCTTGTTAGCTCAATTTCTGCAACCACGTTTATCTTGATACCACTGCTATACAACCAGGGAATATACATCTACTAGATCATCCTTTTTTTTGAGGAAAGTCGAAAGTAAATTTTCAGTTGGAAATCTAGTAAACAAAACTAAAAGGTCACAAAGAAGTCCCTCTCTCTCAAAACAGTGAAGGTCCAGCAGCAACTAAGCTCATACAATCCTCCACTTGCATTCAATACACAGAGCCTGCATGCTACATTTCAACCCCAATCCCAACCCTCTGTGCACCTGTTGAAAAGAAAACAAACTATGACGACGGTACAAAGTGCGGAGGGGATTAAACTGATTCGCACTAAGCCCTTAAAGCTGAGGTAATTGCAGGTATCATTTTCTCCTTTTGTTCTGTGGAACTGCATGGGAAACCCAACAGCAAGGCCCTCCTCCCTTTTTCAAGCAAGGGCTGGGTGGAAATTTTACCAGATCTCCTCTCCTCCCTCCTCCCCACGGCACACACACACACACACACACACACACACACACACACACACACACACACCTTTTCTTTCTTCCTCTTGAGCATCACTGGAAATGGCCTCATGGAAGAAGAGCAGAAACCCAGTGAGGATGGTTTGTGTTGTTGTTGTTGTTGAATAGATGTTAGAGGATACTTTGGAAATGTGCTCTCATTTTGTTGTCGGTGTTGTCATTTTTTTTTTTTTTTTTTTGCCAGTCCTGGGCTCAGGGCGTAAGCACTGTCCTTGGATTTTCTCAAGGCTAGCACTCTACCACTTGAGCCTCAGCACCACTTCTGACTTTTTGCTACGTATGTGGGGTACCGAGGAATTGAACCCAGCTCTTCATGCATGCTAGGCAAGCACTCTACCACTAGGCCAAACTCCCGGCCCGTTGTCATTTTTTTTAAGAGTATACATTAGTTGTACAAAGGGGTTTCATTGTGATATTTCCATAAATGCACCAATGTACTTTGAAAAGATTTAAGTTACTCTAAATCCCTCTCTCCTCTTTTTGGTTCAACAATAGTTTAGTGGGCTTCATCATTCTCTCTCCATAGCAATATACACTTGTATGTATATGGCTACATAGTACATACATATATATGTAAACATGTATAGTATATGTGCATCCATATGCACATATATGTACTTGCATGCATACACACATATATGAAACATATGCACATATGTGTATACCCTCATGTATGCAATATAGGCACATACAGACATAATAATGCACATGTGCATATACACATAGATGTATATATACATTCATACATAATGTGTGAAAACACAAACAATGTACATGCATACGTACTATATACTATATATGTGTGTGTGTATATATGTATATATATGTGCATAGTTTTTTTGGGGGGGCCAGGGATTATGCTGTTTGTGCTACTGCTTTAGAATTTTGAGATTTTGTGTGTATTTTTTTTTCCAGTCATGGTGCTTGAACTCAAAGCCTGAGCACTGTCCTTGAACTTTCTCTACCACTTGAGCTACGACATCACTTCCAGCTTTTTCTATATATGTGGTACCAAGGAATCGAACCCGGGTCTTCATGCATGCTAGGCAAGCACTCTATCACTAGGCCAAACTCCTGGCCCCAGAGATCAGTAAGCTGAGAGAAGAGGAAGATAATGTAGCTGGTGATGGCTGACATGAAGGCTTTCCCTGCTTTCCAGGGGTGCAGGAGAAGAAGGCGTAAGGGAAGGCTTTCTGTGTGTCTTGGTTGGCAGTGACATGTGCATTTAGGCTGTGATGTGCTATGCTGTCCAGGCTGGATAAGAGCTACAGAATACCTTTGATGTTGCCGTAATTGTGCGTGGGTTTGTGTGATCTTCAATCATGGATGTCATCAACTTTCATTCATCTTAATATAGATAAAACCAAGACATTATCGATTAGTTCTGCCATGCAAACCTCCCAGGCTTCCTGGTGTGTGTGTGTGTGTGTGTGTGTGTGTGTGTGTGTGTGTGTGTGTGTGTGTGTGCGCATGATCATATGTTTCCTTCTGGGGAAACTGTCTTTATTCTTTCGGTAATACTCATGGCCTTGGAATCACTGGGGCTTTTGAGTTTTCATTTGAAGCCCACATCAGTCATATAATTAAGATGACTTTTTTTTTAAAAATACAACTCCAGTGATCTTGCCATATCAAGAGGCGTGTTCTCTGGTCTGCAGTTGTAGTTTTCATTCCTGCCTCTCTTTCTTGGGGCCGTGATTACTGCTGCTCTTCGTGGAGAGCTCCTCGTGGGTAGAGATTTCTGTTGATCCAGACTGCACTAGACCAACCTTTCCATCTCTACTGGATTCCCAGTCCTTTGTCTTATTAATAGGGTTAATTGGATTTTTGACAATTAAGTCACTGGCTTTCCTCTTTCCAGATAATTTCTTGGCCACATTCTTCCTGAATGGTATGTGGGGACAGCCCAAACCATGACAACTATTTGTGTGAAAAAAGAAGACTTTATCCTCTCCAGGATCCTGGCTTGCGCAGGTATTTAGTTGTGTAGACAACGTCCCCAGACCACAGACCTTATGATTGCTTTCCATGTGATGCTAGCCAGATGTCAACCTCCCATCCATCTATCCTCTCTCCCACTCGCTTATCAAACTGTTTACTTTTCCCCTCTATTTCCCTGTTTGTTTGTTTGTTTTGCCAGTCTTGGGCTTGAGCTCAGGGCCTGAGCACTGTTCTTGGACTTTCTCAAGGATAGAGCTCTACCACTTGAGGCTCAGCACCACTCCTGGCTTTTTGCTATGTACGTGCTACTGCGGAATTGAACCTGGGCCTTCGTGCATGCTAGGTAAGCACTCTACTACTAGGCCAAACTCCCGGCCCCTCTATTTCCCTTCTTTATCTTTGTATTCCAGGTCCAGTGTTAGCATCCAGTAGGAAAGCACAGGGAAGAAGGGAGGTGATATGGAGAATGAGATTTTGGGGAAGAACTTTATGAGGGTGCAACATTGGCTAGCTTTCTACTCAGCCATGGCTCTGTATCAAAAGATGAACAACCAGGTACATGACTTCTGGGAAGAAATAGAACCTAAGTTCAGGTGAAATTAGGTTCCCTAAACAAAAACATGGCGGTTTTTTTGTTTTTTGTTTTTGTTGTTGTTGTTGGTTGTGGGGCTTGAATTCAGGGCCTAGGCACTGTCTTTGAGCCAAATAAGTTTTTGTTTAGCCTCAGCTCATAGAAAAATAAATATTTTTTTTTGTTGTTTCTGGTATTGGGGTTTGAATTCAGGGCAAGCTTCTTTGGTTGGTCCTTAACCACTTGAGCCAAACTTCTAGCTCAGCTTTTTTGCTGGAAATTTGAAGATGGAGACTCTGAGATTTTCCTTTCTAAGCCAGCTTCAGACCTCAGTCCGTTCATCTTAGCCTCCTGAGTGGTTCGTATAACAGGCATGAATCACTGGTACCCAGCAAGAAAACCATCTTTAATTCCGTCATTGATACTGTCATCCCAGTATTTGAGCCCTTATTTTTTTTTTTTAAATATTGAAGCAGATTTCAATCAAAACAGATATCGACTTGCAGAAACTCTGATGTAACTGCCCTGTGTGGCTTTGGTGAACCACTTTGAAAGCGGTGGGACTCAAAACATAGCACCAGGAAACCATGTATTTATTCCTAGGATAGGAACAAGACAGGTTACAAGTAAATATATACAGAGCAACACAGGCAAGCAATGCAAGTAACAGAGGCCCCTGGGCACGCCACGTATCCCGTCAGCCTTGGCACCCGCACTGTAATCACAAGTCCCTGAGTGTGAGGAGTTACCCCTGTGATCTCTGGTTCTCTGCCAACCTTACTTCAGTCTTGAGCTTTCCCCTCTCCAATTGGCCCAATCTTCTGCAGCTCAGATGATCTTTTATGCCTGCTGTTTCCATTCTCCCCCTCTCAAGACCCTCAAATGAC
Organism: Megascapheus bottae; assembly: GCF_031878675.1. Classification (NCBI taxonomy): domain Eukaryota; kingdom Metazoa; phylum Chordata; class Mammalia; order Rodentia; family Geomyidae; genus Megascapheus; species Megascapheus bottae. The sequence goes on along the minus strand of NC_143538.1, from coordinate 9,629,620 downwards.
TTCCCATTAGCTCCTGGGTCATATTCAAATGATTACCTATTGGTTTCAAGACCTTTAGTCAGACAATCCCTTTTGATGTCACTTTTAATCTCTCTCCTTCCCGTTCCTTTTGTGGCTGTCAGAATCATCATCACAAAGCCACTCCTCTTTCCCCCTCCTTCTTTCTCTTTGTCTCTCTCTGTCTGTCTCTCTGTCTCTCTCTCTTTTCCTTTCCTCTCTCTTACAGCCCTAGCTTGATTCAGCTATCAGACATCTCCTTCTCCATTTATTTCCACTTGACTCTGGTCATTGTTTCCATCATCTCATTGTTTAATTTCTGCGGCAGTGTTCAAGAACCTTCTAGTAGCTGTCCTATGCAAGCAGGGTTTGATGACATAGAGAAGTCCAAGTCACTGAGCTGTCATCAAAGGATAAAGGATGCTTTGCATCCAGAGCACATTAAGGTGACAAATTAGAAAATTTAAACAGCCACGCATGTGCGTGTACACACAATGCACATCCATGGGCACACATCCCAAGTCTCTATTCTTGACCTGATATTCAGATCGTTTTCTGATTCTTCTAAATCACCAATCAATCAATACATCTTCTTACATCTTTCCTTAGCCAACTAAGGGGCTAAGGTGATTAATTTAATTTTTTCTTTCTTGCAAAATATGTCCAAAAGGAATGCAAGAACCAAATTGTTATTTTAACATGAATTCAGATCTCCTGAGACAGATTTCTTTTTTTTTTAAAATAGTTTCCAAATGTAATTTACCATGGGTCACTGAGTCTCTTTGTTCTGAGTTAATTTTTTCATTGTTCTTTGGAGAAGAGAGGAAATAAGAAATACATGTCACATATCTGGTATTCTTCCACTGCAGGTAGTAAATGTTTGGTACCTACATTTTCCAGAAGAAGTAAAACTCACCCTTCAAAAAGATTAAAGATAGACTACATGTAAAAGAATGGCCAATTAGGAGATGTTTCTAAGTGTGTGTGTGTGTGTGTGTGTGTGTGTGTGTGTGTGTGTGTGTGTGTATGTGTGCGTGCGCGCGCGTGTGTATGGTGTTATGTTTGTGTAGGAGGTACTTGTTAAAATTCAAGGGTCAGCCAGTAAACTTCTTAAAATTTTAGCCTGTTCCTAGGAGACTCTTATATAACCTCAAGTTTGGAAAATATTGCCTTATGGTAATGTTCTACCCAGCATTTGGAATAAATCTGCTCAGGTAAAACAAGTTCCCAATTAAGAAAAAGGAGATTTTATTTCTCCTCCTACATCTGACACCACTTGAATATCTTCCAATATGCAGTTGCTAAAGCTTGAGGAAATCAGTATCATCCGGAAACCTCTGTTTGAAGTGTCTACTAAGTTATCAAAGTCCAACCGGAGACAGTTTTGCTATACTCCAGCTTGTGAAAAATGACTTCTTTTTGTGGTTGTTTGTTTATTTCTTGATTCTCTTTCAGTTCTGTGGATCTAACCTTGGCCATTGAAGAAGAAAACCGAAACGACATTCTCCACCAAATATTTTCTACTTTTCTGATTCCAAGAGATATGACATATGTAAAAAAATGGTATTTGAAAAGGACAATGGGTTCATATTTGTACTGATTTGAAGGGAACTGCTATCAGCCGCTATATTGCAATGATTATTAATGTAAGAGAGACACAAACAGGGACTCACAATGTCTTTCCCCCAGCCTTCCATGTTTTAGAAGCATGAGAGGCATTTGTTTTCTAGCCTATATTGCAACACTTGGTCATATAGAGATGTCCTCATTGGAGGAAGGTACCAGAAGTACCCTACATCCATATACATTTCACTTTTAAAACCGCATCACAAAAGCACTATATCCTTGAGAGGCGGCTGTAACTTCCCTACCAAACAACGGCCCTGTGTTGTGTGCTTTCCTTACATCCCATTGAATCAGTTTTCAAGACTGGAATTCACACTGTAGGGACTCCACACTCCCCACCCACCACTGTTACCACTGGAAATTGTAGATTTGTGTAGTGATGGCTTTCCCAAACATGCTCAAAACTGAAACATGGGAGAAGTACAAATAAATAGCAAATGACACCTGCTTACAATAAATGGTTTTAAGTTGCATTTGATGAATTATCCACATTTTGAATGAGGTCCCATCTTTAGAGTATCCTCCCTCCCTCCCTCCCTCCCTCCCTCCCTCCCTCCCTCCCTCCCTTCCTTCCTTCCTTCCTTCCTTCTTTCCTTCCTTCCTCCCCTCCCTTCTTTCCTTCCTTCCTTTCCTCCTTCTTCTTTTTCTTCATTTACCTATTTTCTTTCTTTGTTTCTTGATTGCTTCTTTTCCTTCTTCTTTATTATCATTATCTCTCTTCATCATCATATATTTTCTTTCTTTCTTTCTTTCTGTTGATTTTGGCACTGTCTCTGAGGTTTTATTTATTTATTTTTTTGCTCAAGGCTAGCTTTACCACCTTGAGCTACAGTGCCATTTCTGATTTTCTGGTGGTGAATTGGAGATAAGAGTTGCACAGGCTTTCCTGCCTGGACCGGCTTTGAACCACAATTCTCAGATCTCAGGTTTCTGAGTAGCTAGGGTTATATTCATGAACCACCAGCAAGCAGCCATTTTCTTTCTTTCTCCTTTTTTTCTCCATCATCCTTATCTATCATCTATCTTTCCCCATGATCTATCACTTACATGTTCATCTCATCATCATCATCTGTTTTCTTTCTCTTTTACTTCATCATTATCTATCTTCTACCTATCTATCAATCAATCATTTACCTGTCTATCTAAAGTGCTGGGATTATTGTAAAGATCAATAAAGATAATGTACTGCAAAATGCTTATTAAGGTGCAAGCTGTGTAGTGCCAGTAATGGTTACAGCCGTCTTTAATGCTATTCTACTATGAACCATATGTTCATGTATAAAGTATGTACCGTATTAATTGTCCACTGCCATTTAAAGCCATGTCCGCTTGAGAATGTAAACAATCGCCTTTTACACTGAATTCTATTGTTTGAGGAATAGAATTCAGTCCACAGGCCCAATAGGCCCCTTCATATAACTGGTTAAAACTAAAATAAAAATAAAAACCAGTGTTGGTTACCTATAACTGCAGAACAGGCAGAGACTTGAGGAGGCTGCCAGAGAGACCTGGCTGTGTTCTGGTTGCTTTCACCTGATTTAGGGGATGGGTTTTTCCTTCTGATGGGATTAAGCCCTCAGAAGGTCAGAACTTCCTCTCTTCTCAAACACAAGCCCCTGAGCTGAAGACCTTTCCACTCCCAGTGAATCCTTTGTAGTTTTTTTTTTCCTTCACTTTTTACATACTTCTTTCCAATGAGTTGCTTTTATTTTTGTCAACAAATGGTGTCATTTACTCTAGTACGGAAACTCCCGTTGTTCCAGGTCTTTATCAGAGTTCCTACAAATCAGGTTAATTGGTGATCAACAGAGCTTTTCTGCTTTTAATGAGGGCCCAGTAGCCCAAGGCAAGACCTCCCTCTTGATAAGGCACTTTCTTTTTTCTTAGTTTACACTCTTTGATCACTTAAAAAAAATAAAAAAAAAAAACTAGGAAGAACAACCACTGGGAAAGTCATTGTTTTTTAATTGCCTGATTACTAAATGTAGGAGATAAAAGATAGATGTTCTCAATTAATAACATTTACATAGATTAGCATCCCTAACAAGCCTCATTAGAAGCTGCTGATTTTTGTTTCCTGTCTTGTGTCATTTCTCTCTCTCTCACTCTCTCTGTGTCTCTCTTTCTACCCCCCTCCACTGTACAATGGAAGGAACCTTCAGCATGAGGGCATGTTCTCTTCTCATCCATTTTCCTTAATCAAACCATAAGGCTTTATAGAAACACAGTTAGGTGTTAAATTAATTAAAATTTAATATTATCTAATGAAGAAACTGTGCTTTATTAACACATATCTTATGGAGTCTAAACATCCTCAGGAGATGAATTGGAAGATAAAGATCACTTCCAGTACCAGAGAGGGGCAATCACAAGGATAAGTTTATGAGCCCTGTGCCTCGAATCTTACAGGTATCAGGTGTAAGCAGAAGCAAGGAAGACGACTACTCATGAATCACCTTTTAAACTGGAGCCACACATATGATTCATCTTTTTTGTTTTGGGGGTATCGATCCTTACACTTCCTAGATAGAGGCTCAACCTTTTAACCATCTCCACCTCCCTCCCTTTTAGGCCTTTTTGTTAAAGTTATTTTTCAGATAGGAGCTCAGGCTTTCTTTTAGGTTGGTTGGTTTGTTTGCTTTTGTTTTTGTGTTTTGTTTTGGCTTTGCCTGGGACTTAAATTGTATCACAACCAGCCACCAGAATGAGGGCCACAGACACATGGCATAACACACAACTTACTAACTGAGCTAGGGTCTCACGAACTAATAATTCCAAGGAAAATCCATGACAGAAAACCAGGCAGTTGAGCCATTTTCAATTGTATATTCCCAAGCATGGCTTGGTCTTTATTGAAATGAATGAAACAAGAAGTCATTTATGAACTTTCTTCCATGACTTTTTGTTATGGCGAAGTTAAAGCCTACTAACTGTAAAATTTCAAAGTGTATGCCCGTGTTTAATTCAGAAGTCCAAAATGCCTCTATGGGGGAATTCATCCTGAAGGCTTCTTTGACCATTCTTTCATTTTAATGCTACAGATAAGTAGAAACATTTATCTAGGCGTTTATTCCCCTTTTCCCATATGGGCCACCATGGCTATCCAAGAAGTGGAGACCACAATCAAATAAGACTGTGGAAGATCCCAAGAGACTTTGGGTCAGAGAATGGTCCACAGACGTAGAAACCAGGAAAAAAGCAAACTGCTTAAAGGCTCAGCTTCTTCTTTGTCTCACTCACCCAAAAGAAAGCAAATGCTAAGAAAACAAGGGCAGACTCTGGGTAGCAAGAACTAGTTCTAGAGTAACTAGGTACTTAGCTGCTCTGAGGACTTCCTGAACAAATGTATCTAGAGACACAGTGAGAATGTGCATTAGATTAAAAACTGGTTGTAAGGATGGATTTACTATACAAGTCTCAATGACCCAGGATCTCTTATTTGTATCTAGTGTTTGAAATTTACAGAAGCTAAACTAGCATTGCAATGAGCAAAGGTAATTCTTGTTCCACAGGCATATGGCCCTCAGTTCTATTAAGCTTCCTGATTATGAAAGCTGGTATCATTCCTGGCATGAGCACCCTTCCTATGGCTGGCTTAGGTCATTTTGTAGAGACAAGAAGACTCTCAGGTTGAGAAGTCTAGCCACCAGCCCTGCTGCGAGGTACAGCAAAGTCCTTTTTAATCCTTAAAAGCCTTCATTTTACTTACCTTTTCATATTAGATTGATGGGTACCATGGCTAATTTGCAAGTTTTCTTAGAAGTTAGACCCTCTGGAAAACAAGGCTCTGAGCCCCTCTGCAGTTTTAAAATTAAGAAGAATCACCCAGAATGTCGAGATATGATTCCCCAATAACACAAAGCTATCATTTCATCAGGGAATTTCTAATTAAGGATGTGTTCAATTCCCCAAGCATGTTTCTACCAACTGAACACTGGGTATGGTTTAAGCCTTAGGGCATGCTTTAGATGAACACTAGAAACCACGTGTATGCCAGATAGAATGGCCTTGGTAAACGCAATTATAACAGAACCCTTGCCTCCCCAGGGTACAACCCTCCACTCTACCATTCTGGGCTCTCCATGCTTCTTTGTCTCTTTGCGTTCGTTGGTGTTAGCAAATGGCTAACTCCAAGTAAAAAGCAAAGTCTTCATTTAATATTTCCTTTGGGCAATCGGTGCAGAATTTCCTGCTTCACAGTGATTATTGCTCTGCATTGATGTATTTCTCAAGGCGGCCAACAGATGTTTTTAAGAGTAAAAGTGGAGGGGAGGCTGTCTTGCCTCTAAAACTACCCAGGTAAAATGTGTATTTACGTCACTGGGGAATTCCATTGTGAGGTGCAGGAGGTTCTTTCTGGTTGAATTCTGAGTGTCCCCCAACCCCCAAAGCAACTGACTCAAATCAACAAGCCAAGTAGCTTACATACACAAGCATATTCTGATCATTGCAGCTCAGAGAGGCCTTTGAAAACACTCTAACTCATCGCATTGTGCTGGTCAGTTAAGCTATGTGGAAATTCAATAGTAAAAGAAGGTGTAAAAAAGAGGTGAGCGAGAAATGAAAGGTGGTTCAGGTATCATATTCAATGAAAACCAATATGTTCCTATGTGACCTATATATCCTAAAAATCTCTCAATACACTTCGAGGACTTTACTTTTGTTACTCTAAGCAGCTTTGATTTCTAGGTCAGAGTATATAGGAAGGATGGACTTGCAGAAAGTACACGCCCACATGTGGAATTATGAGAATGACACCTCTCATGCTACTAGTGAGTGCTAATTAAAAATAAAAAATGGGAAAATACATAGAAATATGACTTAGACACATTAGTTTTCTCCATATATATATATATATTTGTGCTTTTAAAGTAGATCATATTGCATTAGATTATTTATTGATAGTTAATAGCAAGAAGAAAAAACTATTCAGAGTCTGTAGAATCTATCATTATCCATTTGCCTCATACAAAATCAGTTATTTCTCAGAGATTCACCAAGGTCTAGAGCTTCCAGAAACAATATGCTACAAGATTCAGGGTCATAGGTCTTACCTCCAGCACTCTACCCCTTGAGGCACAGCACCACTTCTGGTTTTCAGGTGGTTAAATGGAGGTCAGAGTCTTGTGGACTTTCATGCTGGAGCTGGCTTTGAATCTCAGTCCTCAGATCTCAGGCTCCTGAGTAGCTAGGATTATAGGTGTGAGCCACTAGCACTCCATTCCCCAAGACTCTTATACAGAATTAGACATCAGAAAAGTTTGAAGTGGAGCTGCTTTTGGTAGAGCATGGTTAGCTTTGAGCCCAAAAATCTCAGGGATGGTTCCCAGGCTCTGAAATCAAGCTCAGGACCAACACACACACACACACACACAAACACACACACACACACACACACACACACACACACACACACACAGAGAATGACTTAGTTTGGAACTGTCCATGTGATTTCAAATTCTGTCTACCACATGATTTTTCTCTTTAATTTTCTCTTTAATTTTTTCTTTCTTTCTTTTTCTTTTCTTTTCTCTCCTTTTCTTCTTTTTTTTTCTTTTTTTATTCTTGTTCCACTTATGGGATCTGCCTTACCATGGTAAGATCTTGAGACCATTAAAAGTTTCCAACTTCCCTTTGATTGATTCTGTTGGAAATGATGTGGAAAACCACAGTAGAATCAGGACATGAAGTAACATGGGCATCATTAAACAGAAAGAAAAAGATTATTTAATTAGTTGACTACCCTTCCTATTGCCACTTTATTTTCAAGTTCTGTGGAAACAGGCTCCCTGCCAGTTGTAGTTTCTGGATATCTTCATTCTCCTCATTACTAATTCCTTTTTTCACCACTCTGTTCCTTAGTCAGCCCTAGTTTTATTATGTATTTCCTTTTGGATTCCAGGGTGACTAGTAGTTGATCCAGGCAAGGTTTCAGCCAGTAGCCAAGGTCAAGTGTATGCAGTGGGAACACACAGTTGCATTTCACCTACACTTTTCTATAACTGTTACATTTTTGGGGTCAGAGTGCATTGAGAATTTCCATAAATCTGATAGGTAACGTGCTAAATGAGATTAGAGAGCGTCTTCTCTGGAGTCACGGTCAAATGAAAATATCTTATGTTAATTTCCTAGGACAAGCTTGAGGCAGGTAGTTAATACTTCTCAGTGGAAGGATACAGACAAGTGCAGAGGAAATACCGGCAACTTAATAGATCTTAATATATCATGCTGCAGAGTATCTTACAGAGGGAAATACAGATCATGAAAGACTCACATTTTGTTGTTGGGTTTGTTTATTTCCTTCTGTTTCCTGCATAACCTCTTAGCACTTTTCTGAATTATATTGTGTCTGTGTGTTTCTGTGTTCTTCTCTGAAATGAGGTTCAGATATTTAGATACAATACATTCTTCAACTTATTGTGTTGCAAAACAGAAAATGAAGGGCCGAAATAAAAAAAAAAAGAAGCCTAAGGAAAAACATTAGCAAATGGAAGGCTGTTTACAGATCTAATTGTTATCTCTACACACATTAGTCTTTTAAGATTTGACCTGAATCAACCCACATCAGTAGAATGCCTTTTAAACCATCCATCTCTGAATTAATACCAAAACATCCGCTCGACTTATATTTCAAAATAAAATAGCATTAATATTTAAAAAGAAGTATTAAAAATGACTTAAGAAAACACATACATCATCCCTCTGTAGACTTCTGAAAATCCACAACCCAGATTTCCCACTAACATGGTTACTCAGACTCCTTCCCAAGGTGCAGACACAAGTGGAAAGCAATATGAAACAAAAGAAAAATGCAGCCCCACGTTTGCTGCTGTTGACCTAGCACTGTTGATTAGCATTGTGGAAATTCTCTTCTCTGTAACATAAACTTATTGAGTTCCAGTCCTGCCCTTCATGAAAATGAGGTGGGCAAAATAAATAAATAAATCTCTGAAGGAATCAGCTGGTATTCCAGAATAGCCTGGTGGGACAAGTTCTTGAGATGTACAATCCTGCTTTCCACGAGGAAATCTGAAAACATCTCCAGATACCCTTCTGGACTCTCGGCCTTTCTGGGAGTGAAGATGACAGAAGCTGAGAGATAAATAGAATGTGGGATTGTAACATGAACAATGTGAGGGTGCTGGGGCCAAAAATGTCTGCTAACGAGATCAATTGGCTTTCCAGGACTGTCGCCTGCCTTACTTACTAATTAATGAATGAATTACTGCTGCTCCTGTAGCTTGAACTCAACTCCGGGGCACTGTCCCTGAGCTTTCCCTCAAGGTTAGCGTTCTACCATGGCTCCAGTTCCAGCTTTTCATACTGGCACAGAAAACATATGAAAAGATAGATTACTTGAAATCTTCAAGGTAAATTCTGCAGCCATCTTGGAAATATCACTTACTCGGAAGAATGTAATAAAAAGAAGTGTCAATTTGTCACCAGAAACAAAAGGCAAGCGAGGAGCTGGTGGCTTGCTCCCTGTCATCCTAAGCTACTCAGGAGGATGGGATTTGGGGATCACTGTTCAAGGTGAGCCCAGCGCAGGAAAGACTTTGAGACGCTTCTATTCTCATTAGAGAACGAGCCACCAGAAAACCAGAAGGGACACTGTTGCTTAAAGGGGGTAGAGTGCTAACCTTGAGCAAAAAGAGCTCAAGGATAAGGTCCAGGCCCTGAGACCTGGAGGACAGGGCCGGAGGGCATGTGCAAACTCAGGGCTGCAAGAAATGTGTGGCCTCTGCCGTCTTCCGATACCCACCTTCCCCAGAGGCTGCAGTAGCAGCTTGTGCCCTGGTTCCTAAACCTCAGACAGTGGTGATGACTGATTCCACACGCTGGCCTGTTCCCTTATCAAATCGCTTGCATGCCTGTGAATGACAATGACAAGGTTTTGAAGCGAGAAGATCACATCACCGCTGTCTAATAAAAAAAATAAAGTAAAATCAGATGGTATCACAGGCAAGATCCTAACAGATAGGAAGGGGGCCACAGTGATTTGTTTGTTTTTAAATTCACTGTTTCCATGACTGGTCTTTCACTCTTTTTCCAAGTCCTGAATAGTATGGTACCTGAGTCATTCATTCATTCATTCATTCACTCTGGGAGCTCTTGCTTCAAGAATGTGAAGCGAACACTGCCACTTCAGGGAAACTGGAGCTTGTCACTAAGAATGAGGTGACAGCTCTGAGGACTCAGGGTGACAGCCCTCCTTTCTGTTTCCTCTGAAGCCACTGCAAACTTCAGAGGCTCTTTCTCCTGCCATTCTGGCTTTTTTTTTAAAAAAAATCTGCTCTTCAAAGAGAGAGAGCCAACTGCCTTGAATTAAACACCAGGCGTTTCTTGAAGTCAGGTGTGATGAAAGTGGTTCAATAATTAATTCAAACAAAGGTGATTTCTGAGTCAGGTTGAGGGAGAATGTGTGTGTCGGGGGGTGTCGGTCAGCATGGAGGAAGAAGAAAGGAAGTCTGGATGTAAAGCAGAGTTGATGGGAGAGGGAAACACACAAACACTCAATATTTTCTATGATATGGAATGACTGAGCTGGAAGTAATGGACCTGTTTCCCGAGCTTTCTCACTTTTGACCCTATATAGAGACTTAAAGGGCTCTTTCCCCTGGTCCCGGGTCTTGGGGCCTCTCTTTCACCTTGCTAGGAGTCTCTTCTCCAGGGTATTTACCTGACTACCTTCTCAAGCTTGGAGAAATTTGTACTGGAAAAATTGCAATTTGGATCAACAAATCATTCTTAACTCTAACACTGCTCTCCACGGTCTTGTCTATCTCTTCTGCTTCTTTCATGATATCTGGTATGGCTAAGCCGTGCTTTTCCTACACTAATTCCTTGGAAGAAACCAATTGGGCTCTGGACATTTCTTCTCCAAAAGAATGTTTATCCAGTGTATGTAAGAGCTTTTTGGTTTTGTGCCGAAATCTGTCCCAGTCTGCCTCCTGATGGGCTGAGCTGCCTGAGGGGGGTGTCTGGTTTATGGCAAGTTATTTAGAGGAGATCTCAAGCTACTGTTTGGAGGACAAGTGACAGTCAGCTAGAAGAGACTAAATTACGTGTATGAGTCTGGCTCCATCCTGTAGTCTCTGTGCATTGGACATAATTGTTTGGGAAGGCCCTTGACCCTGCACTTGTACAAATGACAGGTGCGTAAGTGGAGTAGATTTAAAGGTGATTACTTCCAGCACCTCAGCCTCTTCTCTCATCCCTGCTATCTCTACACAGCCTGGTAGCTTTGTATGAGAACTCAGTTCTAATGCTATAATTCAGTAACCCAGACGTCTCTTAGATCTGAATTAGTTTAGATGGAGTTATGAAGATAGTGAACAATCATTCCTCCTTCTCTTAATAAAGTCATCCAACAGAGATGTCTGTCCTTCCTTCCTTCCTTCCTTCCTTCCTTCCTTCCTTCCTTCCTTCCTTCCTTCCTTCCTGCCTTCTTTCCTTCCTTCCTTCTTTCTTTCTTTGTGGTGGGTATGCGATGAATGATCTCAGTCACTTGGTTATAGCTCTAGAAGAAGAGACCTTTGTAATACAAAGCCATGGAAGTTAAACTGTCAGTAGAGACTGAGTTGCTTGTAGGAAAAAAAACCAATGACCCTACCAGGACAATTCAACATCTCAAAGCCACTGTCATAATTACTGTGGCTAGCTGGACATCTGTGGCTTATCCTTTTAATCTCAGCTACACAGGATATCCAAGGATTGAGTTGTGAAGCCAGCTGAGGAAGACAAACCCAAGAGACAATTATCTCCAATGAACTAGAAAAAATCCAGAAGTGGAGGTGTGGCTCAAGTGGTAAAGCTCCAAACCAGGCTTGAGCAGAAAAAAACCAAACCTGATTAGAAGGTCCTGAGTTTAAGTTCCAGTATTGGTATGTGAATGCAAAGACACACACACACACACACACACACACACACACAATTGGTGTAGCTTGAGAGCTCAGTACTTTGGGAAAGGCAGGGTGCCAGGTCTAGTGCCCACAGAAATAGACTACAAATTCAGTGTGGGTGTGGAGGTTTCAATATACAGGAGTTTGGGACACATGAGAAAATCAGACCTGGGCAGTGCATTGTCACAGTTGGTAAGGAATCCTGAGTTTCAGTCTATGTTAGAGTCCTGGGCTCGGGAACAGACATGAGGAAAAATCAGACTGGGAGTTAAAACTCCAGCTTCCAGAGGATACTGGGGTGGGGTACATGTTAAGGAAACTAAGATCACCGCTGGTCACGTGCCATTCCAACAGCATGGGGTAAGGTGGGAGTGTGTCAGCTGGAGGCCACATCTGTGAAGAAGTAACTATGTCTGCTGTACAGATATCCTTGGCTCTGAGCAGCTGTATTACTTTAGTTTTCCTTAGTCGTTGAAGCCTCTTTAAATCAAAGCAATGGCTAGGTAGGAAAAAAAAATATCTATTAATCAGACTTTGAATTGGATCTAAAAGTGATTGTTTTTCTACCATGACTTAAAACTACTCACGAAATATTTATCACTTTAAATGTAAGCTGACCTACTACCTAAAATAATTTGATTTGGATGGTTCCATCTTAGTTGTAATTACAAATACAATCAAGGGAATAATGAAAAATTTCAGAACCTACGGATAAGCATTCTTTTCAAAGAACTCTTCAAGAGAGAATTTCAAATGGAAATCGTGTGGTTTAGAAGGGACCAGAAATTGTATGACTATCATGATATATAGAGATATAATCACTGTCAGTGTAAGTAATGTGGCTTTGCTGAGTAAAATAAGATGATTGCTTAGGGTTTTCCAAAAACCCCTAAAATTGCTTCTATACCACATGCAACCACATGTGGTATAAATAAAATGTGAATCAAAGGGATGAGGAAAGATAAACATATAATTAAAAACAGTTCAGTATATAGTCGGGTTCATTCATTTCAGTGACAGCATTGGTAGTTTATGGCGCGGTTATAAACCTGTAATATATCGGCATTGACTACATGCCATAAAACACATGAGTGTAGTCTGGGTCCAAATTATTATCCACAAACAATAAATCCATCCCGTTAATAGGATAAATATGATAACCATTGATAATGTTGGAGAGTGGCCGCATATGATCCCTGAGTAAATAGTTTTGTGTTCATAAGAAACAAAGATTACTTCAGCTTTTAGTGCCCTGCCTGACTTCCGTTCATTCTCTTATCTGGAGCTTGAATTAAAAGACAGATTGTGGCCTTGAAAGCATCTGTGCTAATTACTGTTTGTGAGTCTAATAAAAGCCATCAGTCTAACCATCTATCTGTGAAAATGAAAATCTTCCTATCTTGGAGGTCAGTTTTTATTGAAGTAATATTTTTTCCCCTTTCTTTCTTTCCTTTTTATTTATTTATTTTTAACAGTCAAGGTTCTTTTTTCCTTCAAATTTGTTCATAGAGAAAATCTTTGGTATTTGACCTTGAATCCCGCTCTGTCTCTTCGAAGAAAATAGTCATTGCTAGCCAAGTTTGACGATGGAATTGCAGTGGTTTTGAAGTTTCTCAAGTATTCAGATAAGCTGTACTCAAATACAAGTTGAGAGTAGTTTCTCATCAAGCACAATTTCACTTTGTCTTTTAAGAAATAAATTTCCGTTTTCTTTTTAGGTTAGTTAAAAAATACCTATAGGTAGTTATATAAAGGGGTTTCAGTTCCACGTTTGTGAGAAGGAAGCATCTGGGTCAATTTCACCCTTTCATCATTCTCCCATTCTCTCTCCCACTTCCACCCTCCCCTCAAGATCTCTGGTTCCATTTTCTCCTATGCACATTGAATATCGTGATTGCATTCTCTCACTCATCCTCTGGCTTTGAACCTTGATCCTCAAGTCTCGGCCTCCTGAATAATTAGAATTACAGGTGTGAACCATCAGAGTCTGGCCATCCCCTTTCCTTAATGGGCTTTACTTTTATCATTCCTTTATGTAAAATAGAACCGAATTTTTTTTTTATCATTTGGTCAATTTTCCTTCATTGTTGTAGTTGATGAATAAGTATTAGCATTTTTTTTCCTCACAAGAGACTCTGGCTCAAAGTAATGAAAAGGATAAGTGTACAGGCAAGATAAAACATTGCCTAGGTGTTTCAAGTGCCAGAAATGGCATGCAAAATCAGTCAGTCATACTGAGAGCCAGGAGTGAAGAAAATAATCTGTCTGTTTTATGGAAATAATGAATTTAGTCTTTAAGAATTATTCTTGATATAAAGCATCATTCAGAAAGGTGAATATTATTATTCTTTCCAATTTATGAAATAAATTAAGATAGACAGGAAACTCACTTTTACTGCATAGAAAGATAATATATTGATTTATCCTCCTCTTTTCCTTTTAAATCTGAAGGAAAATTTCAAATAAAACCTAATTACATCACTCTCATTCTGAGCTCTTCTGGAAATTACAGAGATATCAATATTAAGTACACTTTGCTCTAATTTGGAAATCTATTTTGTCCAGACATATTCCTAATATCACTGATATTCGTGTAATAGAACTCTAAAAGATGAGATAATAGGGATTTTTTTTTAATTAGCTGATGCTGACTTAGTTGGGATTTTAAAAATGTGAACTGGAATTGGATTGATCCTTAATGTTGAAGATAGCCACAGGAGAAAACGAAAAGGACAGCCCAAAGAAGACATTCCACTTAGCCAGAACAACTCAGGCACAAGGGTGGATTTGTACCCTTTTACCACACAGAAAAGTGATTCCCTGTTTTCAAGTAAACTCACTTAATAATAACTATAAAGAATTTGAACCAGGTCCTTTATTTAGAAAGTTTTAACCCATGCTCAGGAGCTCTCAACTTTCCCCCAGCACTCGAGGTCTTCACTCTGTTTTTGCTGATGCATGGAGATATGCCAAGATCTAGTTTTTCATGTCAAGATCTAGTTTCAGTTTTCTTCATGTGGAGATCCAGCTTTGCTGGCTGCTTTTCTTTTATAGTATGTTTTTATTTCTGGCTCCTTTATTGACTATTAGATGAATATCAGTCTGTGGGTTTGTTTCTGGGTCTTCAATTCTGTTCCCTTGGGTCTCAGGTCTGTGTTTGTGCCAATATCAATGCTATTTTCATTACTATGACTTTGTAGTAGCACCCCCCAAAATGGGTACTTGCACAGAGTGTTGGGGGGCAGCAAAGAGAGAGAAGGGTAGATGATAAAGGGGGAGGAGCGGAGAATGCAGTCAAGAAATCATTGCATATATCACAAAATGAAGAAATGTAAGGGAGCAGGTGATACAGATCAAGATGTATTCTGTTCACATACTGCTTTCTTAAATGACACCTCCCTCAGATCCCCATTTCCAGTATGAGTTCCCTAAGAGAGAGGTAGCCAGTTTCTGTAAAGAAACCTCGTTATGGATGTTTCTGGCAGAGAGCTGTTACCTCAGGGGAAAAAAAGGTGGAGCCATGGTCAAGACTGAGAAAGGCTGGACCCTCACAGTCTACTGTCTTCTAATCCTGACTCTGTACCAACTCATCAAGGGCCATTAGGCACATTCTCCTTTAATGAGTTCTCCTAAAGAGGAGGAGCTGCTGAGGGACAGAAGTTGACATGCATAACCCCCACTTTTGAAGAGGGAGAAAGGGGATTTGGTAAACTATAGGTCTGTGAGCTTAATGTCCATTCAGAAGGAAATTCTAGAATGGATTATTAAGAGGATGGTTAGTGAGCCTTTGACAAAAAAGAAGAAAGGAAGGAAAGGAGGAAAGAAGGAAGGAAGGAAGGAAGGAAGGAAGGAAGGAAGGAAGGAAGGAAGGAAGGAAGAAATTTGTTGACCATTAAGCCATATCCTTCAGATTTTACAGAAAACTCATCTAAGGCCCCCAGGCAGAATGTTAGGTTGTGAGGACATGGAATGAGGAAAAAATACACCCATTCTAGAAGATGGATTTTAGAGTTGATATCTCACATTATCATTCATAAAAATAATTGTCAGGGAAAGGGACCCAGGGAAGAAAGTGAACTTCCATCTCCAGAAAGAAAGCAAAGACACAGACAAACAAACAAAAAACCCTTTCTCCAGTGTTCAGTGAACTTTTTATCAAAGTTCAGTGATGGTCGATGAGGGTCTATAAACTCCATCGACATAAGACTATACCATATAGATGGATATGTAGCTATGACATACAAACTCTCAGCTTAATTTTAACTTTGGTCTTGAATTCATGTGCCAGTGATCGCATATAGAGACCCCATTCTTCAATACTTATTTGTTAAACCTGACATTTGAAATATGACGTAAAAGTCAACGTTAAAATCTTTTTTAAAAAGTTCAATGATGGTGGTAAATATAAACAAATCTCTGGCTTTTCCTTTTTTTTTTTTGCCAGTCCTGGGCTTGAGCTCAGGGCCTGAGCACTGTCCTTGGACTTTCTCAAGGCTAGAGCTCTACCACTTGAGCCTCAGCACCACTTCCGGCTTTTTTCTATGTATGTGGTACCCAGGAATTGAACCCAGGTCTTAGTGCATGCTAGGCAAGCACTCTACCACTAGGCCAAACTCCCGGCCCCCCTTTTTTCCTTTTTTAAGGTCATCCTCCAGACTTCTTGGGCAACATAATTCTGTATATTTAATTGTGTCAAAGAAGCCAGAATTGGTCATCCACAATTCTGAAAAATCAACATACCCCAGATCCTTTCCCTGAAAATTTCTCCTTAGCCTTCCTTTTAAATAGTGCTAAGATACACCAAGAAGTCTTCTAGAACAAGTTCCTAGAGACAGTTGAATAAAAAGTTTAAGATCTGAAAACTTCTTCTTCTTATATGCTGAAGTTTTCAGTAACAACAGAGTAAAAATTCCTCTAAAGCTGGAACAAGCTAATACGGTTTAGAAAAATTATTTAGTTATGTTTTTGTGTCGTTGAATATTGTGCATTTTCAACCCATCTGCTCTCTATGTACAAAATAGTAAAAAAAAAGAAATGTAATGTGTATCTACAATTAACAATAGATTTCTTCATGCCACAAGCTTCTTTTTTGAGCAAAGTATTAAACAGATGTCATACGGCATACAGTTTTTTCTTGTCTGTATAAATCACAGTTATGGAAAATTTGCAGGTGCAGAGTTGAACACTTCTCTTCCACCGTACTTTATAATTTTCCAGAGGTGGTTATTAATAGGTGTCAGAACAAGGGTAACTTTTTAAGCTCATAATCCTTTTCAGCCTGGCCTCCGGGCTCTTGATTGTTTGGGTCTGCTAATGTAACCACACAGGGAAAATGTTTTAAATGCACTAACGCTTCTAAAATGCCATTTTCTCATCAAAATATTTTCCCTTATTTGGTCCACTGAGCTAATGCATTTATGTGACACCTGCATTAACACTGCGGTCTCTGTGCACTTTGACCCCTTCCTTGCATTCAAAGCATACTCAGAGGTAGGAAAGTCCAGGCTTCCGAAAAACAGAGAAGCAATTAAGCCAAGAGGAATACCTGGCTTTGATGGGCTTTGTTGGTTGATTAACCACTAAAGTGGTTTCTGACCTAGCAAAGAAGTAAACAAATGAATTTCTGGAATCCATACCTGTTTCTAGATCTAATGTGTTAATCTTCCCAGTCTTGTGGACAGAAAGAATTCGTAAGATGTACTGGTTAGTATCTAATCTCACATGAGTGTTGGGCACTGAACTTCCCTCCCTCCCTCCCTCCCTCCCTCCCTCCCTCCCTCCCTTCCTTATTTTTATCATAGGGATGGGTTTGAATTGCTATCCTCAGATCTCAGTCTCTTGAGTATCTAGTACTCTACGGGTATTGTACTTTATCCCTAATCATTACCTTGAAATTTCAAGGTGAGCCGGCAACTAACAATGGAAAACAGGCATCTAGTACTCAGATACTAAGAGCACTGAAGAGGCAGGCCGTCTCTTTTGCTTTGGCTTGGTGTTTGGTTTGTCTTTGAAGATATGCCATGACAGCATGCTGGGCTGTGCTCAGCTTGCTTGAGATAGGCAAAATGTTAAGATTGCCTGAAGACCAGAAAATGAAGAGAGGGAAAAAAAAATCATGGAAGAGACCAGGAGAGAAAAACAGTGCTGGAAACTCACCCTTCTCTAGATTTGCAGGGTTTCATTATCCACTGTGTCTCAGGTATTGGAAATGCAAAATAAAGAAAGATGTAGACACGAATCAAAGCCTTCCGGCCCCCCAAAATAAAGAAACCTGAAAAGCGAAAGCACCAAGACAAGACATGACATGACATGTAATCCAAACTACTTAGGAGGCTCCTATTTGAGGATCATGGGTTGAAGCCAGCTGGGGAAAGAAAGTCCATGATATTCTTTTCTCCAGTTAACTACCACAAAATGGGAAGTGGAGCAGTGGCTCAACGTGTTAGAGCACTAACTTTGAGCAAAAAGAGCTCAGGGACAGAGCCCAGGCCCTGAGTTCAAGCCCCATGAGAAAAAAAGTCCCCTTTCTAGATTCACTGGAATACACACAATACACGTGTCTCCAGACATTTCTCATGGCAGTGAAATCAGTCGCTTATACTTTAGGACCATGTTGGTTGTCTCAAATATGACACTTTTGCTGGAGGCAGAAAAATCTGACCAATATCCTCGCATATGGTAGGGAAATCTAAGATCTCTCTCCAGTGGCAGATAATAAGCCCACATTCTATCACAGGTTTCCTCTGGCCAGCTACCTCCTACATTTTATTTGTACCAGTACATTTAATTAACATAACGGGATGGTATTGTCAACATCTCGGTTTTTCAGGTGGGGAGGATGAAGCTGAAGTTAAAGACATGGCCAGAACACTCACCGATGGAAGGCAGAGTGGGTAACTTTCAACACCAGGCCTTCTTGTTCAGAGGACATAGTCTTCTCTCCGTTCTTTCCTGTTAGAATAGAATCCACTGGGCCAGCCAGCTGACATTCTGCTGCTGAAAGAGACTAAAGCACGCAATGCTAGGGGTAGAACCAGGCAAAGACAGGCCCAGCAAAGACAGGGGGACTTGAGTGTTGGGTGTGGAAGATGAATCGGGGAGGAATGAGTGACTATGTTGGGTAAGAGGCAAACTCTTCTGTTATTTCTAGTGACAGGCTAAATACATACTCAGCGTGGTTTGTTTGTCTCATAGACACTAGTGCTGTAGAAATGAAGAGGAGAGAAGTGTTAGAATGGCAATCGGGCAGGAAGAAGGATTACAAGAATTTGGGGCAAGCTCACCACGAGTGCACTATTCTTACTTTCTCTTTTTTTTTTTGCCAGTCCTGGGCTTGAGCTCAGGGTCTGAGCGCTCAAGCCTAGAGCTCTACCACTTGAGCCTCAGCACCACTTCTGGCTTTTTACTATGTATGTGGTACCGAGGAATCGAACCTGGGTCTTTGTGCATGCAAGGCAAGCACTCTACCACTAGGCCAAACTCCTGGCCTTACTTTCTCATTTTTAGGGTGACTTTGGAGGGAGCTCTGGGAATTATCAGAGAAAGGCTAGACCTCCCCATCCCCTCCCCAAAATCTCTTTACAATGTATACCAGATCGAACCTATCAATCAGGTTCCGATATTTTTCTTTCATAAAAAACAAAAACAACCAAGACGGGTGGGGGGTGTGGGGTGGAGGGTAATGGGTACCAAGACATGTGAAAGGGTATCAATGTATGTGAATTAATGCACCTTCTATCTGGCAAATATCATGTAACCCTTTTACTAATTACAATAAAAAAAGAAAAAAAACAACAAAAAACAAAAACAAAACAAATAACAACAACAAAAACAGCTTAAGAAAAAGAAAGAAAAGAAACTATTTCTTGGCTCTGTTGGAAGAATGTAGTTGCTGTGTATGGCATATCTTTCATATAAAAGCAAGGAAAAAAAGACTTGCCTCCATTTCATATAAACTTGTCCGTGCCTTCTTGTAAAATCTTCAGCCACCTTTCGTATTATCTGTATAACTCTCTACATTTGGTATTTAGGTTGAACACCAAATAGGGTTCTTAGCATTATTCCAAGGTCACTGTTGACGAAAATAGCAAAAAATAAAATGTTAAAAGCACAGAAGAAATGCATGAAAATTCTTTTTTTTTTTTTGGACTGGCATCTCCTTATCTCTAATAGCAGTTCCTTTAAACATGATTTCCTTGCAGACCATGAGAGAGTTTTCTCCTCCTTGCTAAAGCATCGTCCATGTTCCTGTTATATCTCTCCATGCAGCGTTCCCACTGGTTGATAATTTGGTGAGTTCCTCAGCTCCACTTTGGTCTATCGGAGTTGAAAAAATGCCCCTGAAGAAGTGAAGAACACACACACACACACACACACACACACACACACACACACGCACATTGCCTGGCAGTGATAACAAAGCTTTGGGAGATAGGCAGCTCAGGGGGAGAGGTGAGTGTGGTGAGGGAGAAAGGATCTATCAGGATATAAACCCACTGTTTCCCCGCCATGGTGGGCAGACCTCTCCTTAGACTCTGAAGAACAGACAAAGACAACAGCCAGAAGACTCATCGGGAAAGACAGCTATGTGGAAGGGCAGACATGAGAAGGCCACTCAGATGGGCTGCCCGAGGAATGGGGGAACGTATTTAGTTCAAACATCAGCTGGGCACCAACGAACTAGCTCATATGGCTCTTCACCATATTCTCCTCTTTTGCTCAAGGCTAGCACGCTACTACCTGAACACAGCACCTAGGTCTGTGCATTCAGCAAGCCACAGATCCATTTCTGTTTCTAAACTCTCGTGTGTAGTGCACACGTGTAACGTGTTTCTTTTGTCCTTTTGATTAGAATCTCTTCTCTTACTGACCACCACCCTTACCCATGGGCATCCATCTCTCCCCATTCTGCATATCCAACACCTCTTGGGTGCTGGGAAGAAGTTTTCTGTTCCAGAACCAAATCTCTTTGCTCCGCTTGGCAACAGGCATACCAGGTTATCATTCTGGACCATTCTGTTCCTGGCAAGTCAAGATGGAGGTTCACCTTTCCCAAGGGTCCTTGTAGCTAACTTATTAATTTTATTAATTTAGAAACCCCCACGCTTTAAGGTCATTGTCTTAAAGCAAAGCTTTTAGCCCACGTGTGTGGCAACTCGCTCATGAAGGAGCCACTTTCCTATGCTTTTTTTTTTTTTTGCTTCTTTTGCTTCTTTTCCCAAAGCCCCAGGAGATGCATGCTGCTCGCCTCAGGACTCTGGATATTATATGATTTGTTGCTCAGTGGGAAGACATTTAAAATTCCAGAAGGGAAGCACTTGGCATCAGTCACCTCAAGTGTTGTGCGCACTCCAATATAGCGTGGCCAGAGGAGAGCTGCTGTGCTCAGGGCTCTCTCCACGTGTGGTGTGTTTGGTTGGGGCCCTGCAGTTTCACAGCAGGATGTAGAGGATGGTGGGGGAGTGGTATCAGTGATACCCAGTGTCTGGAGGCCTCTGGCTCTGGTTTGAATGATAGTGTCTGTGCACAACTGTGCACATCTGGAAGATACTATAAATGCAGGTTCCCCCTCCACACCCCCCACTCTCTTTCCCTCTCTCTGTCAGTTATGGGCCTTCTGAGGAGCTTGGATGACAGGCGTGAGGCACCAGCTTGTTTATCAGGCCGTGTTTATCAATTGTCACTGTCATCCTGTTGGGGTTCTCACTGGAAGTGACTGAGGATCTTCAGTGACAATGGCTAGGGGGAGAAGGAATTGCAAAATGAACTTCCACTCTGTTCCATTCCCACTGGGATGTTCAGCCACGTCTCTCTCACACAGCCAGGTTACGTGCTCTTTGAGGCTGGATGGACGGCAGGCACACACACACACACACACACACACACACACACACACACACACACACACCCTCCTAAGATGGCGTGGCTCTGTGAATGGGTCATATCTGATCACCCTACCAGCAGTGCTGGGGGAGGAAATGGAGGTTAGGAGCCTTCTGGATCTTTCCATCTGCCTTTAGCTAGTCTCACAAGCTGCTGCTTTGAGCAAACATCTTTTATTTTTTCTCCTGAGGCTTCAGAGGGCCTGGCTGTGGAGATGAAGTCCCCACGCCTTTTGCTTGTTTTGGTTCCGTTCAGACCGAGACTCCCGCAGGTTCTGGTGGGAATTTGGTTAGGAGGGATGGCTTGGGAGAAGGGATTTCAATGGAGAAATGGAGTGGTGCCTCTGTCGTGCATAGCCCAGAGTTGTTCAAGATAATGCGGATTGATTGTCAGGACCTCAGTCGTCAGAAGCAACCTCCCTGCCCATTTCTAGTTCGAGGTTGAGAGCAGGCATAGCATTTCTCCCACAGACAGATTCTACCCTGAGCGTGACCCAGAACCCCCTTCAAAATGAACTGGAAAATGACTTTCTCATTCCTCTCTGCCGGCACAGGCAAGCTGAGGTTCTGCATGCACACATGTAACTGGTTGAACAATGGTTTTCTCCCCGGGCACAGAGAAACCAAGCCTGTCTTCCAACAGTCCTTTCTTAGCCTTTCCCCTGCCAGCCCTCAGGTTCAACAAAGAAGGCCTCCTGGGTTTCCCATAGGCCCACGCCATCCACTCTCCGGCCTACGTGGAAGGCTTTGTCCTGCTTAGGCAATCATTTTGCTCGTGGAGGCAACTTTATAAGTCTCAGTTGTATCAATTAAAGCTCAGCTGTGGGGGAGAGGTTGCCTCTGCATTCTAAGGTCTCTCTTCCTGGGTGAAATATGAACTGCCCTCCAATGCACAGCCTTTCCTCTGGGCAATTTCTGCGGCTCTCATCTGCGTCTCTGCCCGAGTGCTTCATTTGGCATTTGAGTGATATGTCCCCGTGACTGTCCTGTCTGCTTTCCCATGGGAGGATGAACTCCTATAGAACAGGAGGCAACTACCTCCAGACTAGTAGTATGTATTAAACTGACTTAATGTTCCTTGACACCCCAAGAAACACCATCCAGGCCTCACTGGGGTAGAGACATCTTTAATTACCTTAGATTGCACGGACCTTTCTAATAATTTATAGGTCTGTGTGGAGAGAGAGAGGAGAGAGAGAAAGAGAGAGAGAGCAGCAAGCACTTCTTGGTGGGTGGGTAAAATTGACTTGCTTTTGTTTTTATCAAGTGTATTTCAAGTGCCCGTCCAATATCCTGTAGGTGGACATTTGTAAAACCCTAGATTTTTCTCCCACTGATCTTTATGTCTGAATTCTTAAAAGAGTTTTTATTAAAGGCCTTGACTCATCAAGCCATGCTTCGTGTGTGTGTGTGTGTGTGTGTGTGTGTGTGTGTGTGTGTGTGTGTGTGTGTGTGTGATATACATATATTTCTCTTTGCTGGTTTCCACGTACGGACATTTTATTGTCGACATCTGAAAAGAAGAAGAAGAAGGAAACCCAAACAAAGTCAAAAGCAATGGCGTGGCTCTGATACAAATGTCATTATCCCGGCTCTTGTTGAAGATCAGGAAGGGAAAAAGTCAGGAGTGTCTGGTGAGATTCGACCCTGTGTTCATCTTCTCCTCTGGAGCTTGTAGCTAAGGAGAGCTCTGATCAGGGCCGCCGTGTGAAAACCACTTGGGGCCCCATGAACAGATGCTGTACAGAAATGTGTGCAGGGTTGTTGTTGGTGGTGGGGGGGGGCGCATAGTTCAACCTCCAAGGAGAGAAAGAGTTAAACGACCATCACCAATTACAGCCCAGGAGGGGGGTGATGAAGGGTCAAAATCGCAGGGAGGTTTTTAATTTAGTTTCCTAAATAAGCCATCCCCCACTGCAAGTAGCTCATCATCTCATCCACCTGCCTCTACCCCTTCACCCGGACTGCTATTTAGTGCCAATATATCACAAAAGGGTGGCAGAGATGCTGTACCCTTTGCCTGCAAGTCTACCAGAACCCCTTATAGATATAGAGATTTTTTTTTTATTAGAGCAAGAAGGAGCCAATCGAGTTTAAATGAAGCACACAAAAGAACTGCAGAGGGGAAAGTTGAAAGCAGGACTATGGGCCAGACACTGAATGGGTGCAATTGCTTTTCGGTGCCAAAATGTGGAAATAAATGTAAGTGCAGATGGCGTGAGGGATGTAGGCTCTGGTTCCTGTCTGCCTGCCTTTTTTTCTTCCGCTGAATTCTTTCCTAGGCCTCTTTTCTACCTTTCACCTCCAGTTCACTCATCCCCCACGCCCCTTCCCGAACCCACTGCGACCTAATGCTGGATGGAATCTGCAGTGGCACTGGGTATTATACTGATGAAATGTGCTTTTGCTGTGTGGGGTGACTGGGTACCTGTGAGTGACCTTCCTTGAGACTGGAATGACCCCCAGGAGTGTTATCTGGAGGTGAACTGGGTTATCTAGTACTCTCTCTGGCTCTGCACTGTAACACTGTGCCTGGCAGACTGAGGACATTTGGGTATATTCCCCAGGACACAGCACACAGACAGTGAAAGGGGAAAGCATCATTTATAGAAACAAGCTCGTGAACGCTATCTACAACCCATCTCGAGGAGCATGCATTAAGAAGCCAAATATCCATCAGATATACTATATATAATATGCACATAATTTAACTTTATATCAGCATAAACCTAGTATAAATATTTATAAACTAATGTTTAATTAACATGTTGGTTACTGCAGATTTCCTGCGACTTCTACATCGCTGGCAACACTGGACCATTCCAGAAGAAATGTCTACAAAAAGTGGTGTTTGCAAAGTTAATGAGTTGTCTCTCTTTTCCATGGAAGAAATTTTTTTTTTTTGAAAATCCAAGGTTGAATGAAGACCCGTGTTTCATTTCTTCTGTTTTGTCCTGATCATGTCTATTCTTGAGTCTGAATGGAAGCCCATAGTTAATTGTTCAAAGGTTTCTTAATTAAATTATAAAACATGAAATAGTTCCAAGATTCCTATTGAGAACATTTGCTGATGAGTACAATTTTTTGTGAGTTAGTTTGTTTGTTTGACTACACTAAATTTGATGCTCTGATTATGTTGCCCACTCATAGTCTTCTTGAAAATAGACACTTCTTCTTGTTTAATAGTCTCTAAATCAGCAAACTGAATTATTAATAATAAAAAGGTCTTCATTTCAAGGAATGGTGTGTTTCCATTTAGTATTTTATGTTTTGTTTTACTTTTGAAAGTCTATCGTGTGCTCCAAGGTCAATGGCAAGGCAGTGAGGTCATTTAATTTGCATGCAATCAAATGTCTGGAAAGATTTATCCGTTTCTCCTAGGGTTATTTACCTGATCAATCTATAAAGCATTTTCACTTTTTGAAAGCTAAAGATTTTAATGGATGATTTGAAAGGCTAATGATTTCATGCACATGTATAGACACACACATGCATGTGTACACATACATATAAACATATACATTAAATCAGTGAGCACCTGGAAAACGTTTTGGTTAATTTTCACTATGCTGTGTTATAAACCAGGACATTCATATCTTTTTCTTTTTACTTCTTCTTGTTATTTTCTTTTTATATATAAGAAAGTTCCTGTTTTTTCCTTCTTTCTTTCTTCCTTTCTTTTTTTATATCCGCAAAGTTCTATTGTAATTTTTCATTCTAGAATTCTCTATTCTTTTTTACTCTATAGTCTATTTTTAATCAAGTAACTCAGATCTGTTTATAATGGAGGCTTTCTAGAATGAGAAAGATAAGAGTTAAGAAAATCAGTATTTTGTTTGTCTGTTTTTAATGAACTAGAGTTGGAGGAAATATGATTTGTATTTCAATTTTCTGTAGTCCTTTATCAATGTTCAAAAATCACAATTCCTATCTCTGTGAATATTCAATATAGGATTGGTAAAAAGGAACATTTAATGATTTCTATCTTCCGCTACATGCATAAGTGGAAAACACACTGAAGTAAAACCAATATGAATTATAATTTTAAGATGTGATTTTTGAACACCCTCTAAGTCTTTCAGGCTTTGGCAATCAAAATTCAAATAATAATTGTACTTATTTTAAGCACAAGTTATAGTTTGCAAAGATTTTGAAAGGTTTGTAAATAAGTAACCATGTAACACATACACAAAATGTGAAAAACATAATTTGAAATTTGAATATAGTAGATTCTTATTTAAATGTTGAATTAAAAAAATTTAAGATGGAGAATTTTAGGTAAGGACAGTATTGTTTACATCCAAATAGTTTGAGACAGATAGGACTGAAGATTTATATAATGTTGAGAATCATACTTATGCTTCAAACACTTTAAAACATGAAACTGTTCTCGTCAGCTTGTACTAGAACTCATGGCATAAATAAATGTTTTTCCCAGTTTAATGCTGGAAAGAAGATTCATTTGTAAAAAGTCATAGTCATTATTTTCAAAGTCTTTTCAATTAATCCATTAAATCAAGTAAAATTGAAATGGATCATAACATTTCAATATAAAAAATGAAACTTTTATTTTCATAATTTAAATTTTAAGGAGAAACACAAATTCTGTTGCACTCTCTCTACTGCTCTTTGCCACAGACATAAATTTTCAATTAAATGCCACACAAATATGCATTTAAATTCAGTCTTAAGAAATGTCTACCTAAATGGGGTAGAATTCAGTGTTATGTTTCACATTTTTAAAATGTAAGTCCTTGTCAATTTGTTACATAATTTGACCAGAATTAATTTTATCAAAGTAATTGATTAGATATCGTGATTTATTTTAATAGTATAAAGTGAATGACTGCAATTTTAGGTGGACGATTACATTGTGTACTTTAATGTAGTAGAACTCTATTTTATATTTTATTCTAGGCTGTAATATGATAAGCACAATTGTAATCTCATGTAAACTTCATTTTTACCTGGACTGTCAAAATTAGAGGTTTTAAGGTGATAATACTTTTGTTTCAATCTACTGTAAGCTATAAAAACATCCTTCAGAATTATAATTCCATGAAATAAAACTACAATGTATATTCCCAAGGCAAAAGGATTGAAGTACTAATTGCAACATTTTACAAAGACAATTTAAAATATTTCAGAAATTGTTTTGCTTCTATATATGTTATAATAGTTGTTTCAAAAGACATTATCAGAAAGTAAAGAGTAAATACTGATTTTCTAGTTTTATTTCAATTTTATAGCACATGCTTTAACATTATTTGTGATGTGTTCCTTTTTAGAATATTCTAATAAAACCTTACCATTTTTGTTTCTCTAGCCCATAATAAATAATAAAATGTTGCAAAAATAGCTAAAAAAATCTGGACTCACTGAATTCAAAATAAGCCAAGATTCTGAGTAACAATTTTCATTTCCTTATTTACTCAATTTTATCTATTGGAATTATTTTTATACTCCAGATCAATTATACAGATCACTTTCACTTGTAGTTAATACAGATTTGATTACTTCTTTTTTCAAACGTATATTGAAATTCCAACTTAAAATATCATGGGCAACAAATAAACCAGGAAAAAAGTCTGGCAATTTAATCTTGTTCATTCTTAAAAACTAATAGTGTGACAGAGTTTTGTTAGGGAAAGCACTGAATGGAACAAAAGTACTTTTCCTTTTTCTCATTCGTTTGTGTCAATATTGGTCTATGTCTTTGTTTGATTCTATTTATTTTTGTTGGTGAAAGTATTTCACAGAAAGTCTGCAAGATTCAGCTTAGTTCATTTGTTATTGCTCCTCAAGACCCATTTAAGTATGCACAAACAAACAAGGTGAAAGTATTCTGAAATTCAATAAAGAACAATTTTTTTCTTTCTTCCATTTAGAAAATGTGTAATACATGCTAACTATTCAAAATATTCTTAAAAGGCAAAATATTCATAGATAAGCATGGATAGTTTTGCTTTCAAATCTCTCCATGTTGCCTAGATTTAACTTCTTAGTATAGAAAAATCAGTTTTCCTCTCAAAGTATATCTGATGTAGAAGTTCTTTCATTTTCTTTGATTACCAGTATTTACAAATCTCCAGAGCAAAAATAAGTACAAACAGATAAACAATCCACCTTTTTTTAACTCAAAATATTTTGATAATTTACCATTTCGGTATCTAGTTTCATAAACACCAAGCTAATATTCCAAAATATCTTCACATTTTTCCATCAACATTCTATACTAAAAAGTAGAATCTACTGATACCCCAAGACAATTTTATTTATTTCTGTATCACATCTATAAACTTCAACATAAGGTTTTGGCTTAGATTGCTTACAGTCTAAACTATTTTTTCCCACTAAGGTAATTAGTATAATTAATTAATGATGCAATAATTGAGATGCAGGTTAACAAACTTGCATATATCAAAGTTTAAAAAATGTCCATTCAAACTGTGAACTCTAAGCCTATAAAACTCTTCAAAGAACCCCAAGATATCAAGCAATCTTTTATTTAGCTAAAACTACCCCCCACCTTCACTCTTGTTCATACTTAAATACTCAGTATGCTCCGAGCTGGGTGCAAAGCTAGAAAGCTTTAATGGATCACTGATTTTAACTAAAGAGGTAGGTGTGTCGCCCTCATAAATGAATTCACAACTATTTTTGTTTTAGCATTAATAGTTTTCCCTCAAATGAAAACAAGCAGGAAAGTCCGACATAGGGCAATTATTAGCATATCTTTTATTTTTTTAAACTCAAGGACAAACATTTTTCAAACAATATCTGGCACATAGGGATAACGATGTGAATTTTCCCCCCTCATTTTTCTAATAGTCCGGCAGTGGTGTCTCTTTGAGCAAAGGACGACTTAACCAAGGTACCAAAACAAAAGACACAGGGAAAAAAAAACCAGCAGGAACACATAAAATCAATTTAAGAAAAAACAATATTTAATCTTCTCCTGGTTTAAAGCTAATGGAGTGAATTTAGAGTAGCCTGTCATCTTTATGGGAGGTTTCCGTTCTCAGTGTCGGTTCTATGCCATGGAAAGTATATTTTTTGATTAAGGATAATGAGGTGCAGAGTTGCTTTGTAATCTAGCCAATATAAAGGTGATATAGTTGGAAGATGTCTATACATATTAGGGAAAATTACAAATCAATAGCAATTGTAATGTTCAATGCTCTCTCAAGCTTTCTCAAGATTTAGGGGGAAAATGGAATAAACAGATACTACTTGAACTCCTTGTTTCTGAAATATTTTCATCATCCCATTTTGAAGACACAATACTGTTAAATCTCCCGTCCTCCTCCCTGTACAGTTCTGAGTGGCAAACGTGTCTGTGAAGTAATGTTTCTTCTAGCTTTCAAAACAGGTGTAATCTAGAAAGCAATGAGGAAATAGTTTCTATATCTCTAGAAAAATAGGAAGGATAATTTCCATTTTTTTAATCTAAAAAAGAAACCTTACTAGAACTAAATCAATGAAACATTAGTCATTTCATTATTCTTTGCTTTCTATTGTTATTATTATTCCATTGTTCATTTGTATATTACTATATAATACTGACCTTCTAATGCCCCCTCACCCCAGGACAAAAAAATAATATTTTAATATGGTGAATGTGAGATATCACAGAATAAAATCTTTGCAACAAGTGTCACTATTCTTTAAAAAAGCATCTCCATATTTTGAGAAAATGATTTAATTGTCGGATTGTGAAAAAACACCTTCACTCTATAACAGGCTTTCTTTCTTTTTTTTCTGAAGAGGGGTGTGTGTGTGTGTGTGTGTGTGTGTGTGTGTGTGGTGTTTAAGAAAGTACCAGTGGACCACACTGATTGAGATAATCCTTCGCCCCATTTTCTCCCACTCTTTGTGCTCATTAACCTTGTTAGTTTTAGCATTGGGGCCTGAAAGTTTGAATATCCCTCATCCTTTACAACCCTTCTGTTTCTAAAGCATCCTTCTGAGACGTGGTGAAATTCAGCCTGAGCAGCGATCACACCTTCCTGCAGACAGTGGCAGCGTCTTTTTCTAACTTGTTCTGTGAAAACAGGTAAGGACACAAGCAAGCGCACTGCGACCTTCGTAGGTCAGCTCCTGCACCTGACATCTGTCAGACCGAAACAAGGGAGAGATGTTCTTATCAATTACAGCAGATCCCAGATAGTATGGAAAGAGAGTAATGATGAAGAAAGCTCCTGATATATATATATATATATATATATATATATATATTAGAGATGCCATCTGTATCCATTAGGTGTTGAGAGAAAAACTTGTAAATGCTCACAGACAGAAAACAAAATATCCTAACGGGGAAACAATACTATGAGAAGGTCCTTTCTGTAGCAAAGAGAGTCACCCAAACAGAATGCCTTCAGGAACTTCTAAGGCTATGGTTCGAAAGAAAGAATCCTAGCATAACATAGAACAACAAAATGAAGCACCAGAACTCACAAGAACTCATACCTCAAAGGGTCCCAGTTATCTAATTAAATAGCAACAGTTGGAATATTTGAAGACTATCTGGAGTCAAGTAGAATTTATGTTTACATTCCTTTTCTTTTTCTGCAATTGATTTTTAGTCCCTAATCACATTCCAGAAAGCTAGCAAAAAAAAAAACCCCAAAAAACAAACAAAAACAAACAATATTTTTCTTCAGGTTGTATAAAAATAGTTTTTCAAGGGAAAGGAAAATGTGCAAATGAAAGAAAGTGAGACACAGAGACAGAGAGGTAGAGAGGAGACAGAAAATTGCGTAGTCTGTCTTTTCTCTAATTTACATGATTTCTTTTAAATAAAATCATTTACTCAGTGACAATAAATGCAACCAGCAGATGTTTGCTTATCTATTGAGGCAAGACAGTTAATAATTGATGGGGGTATCAATTGCAGTTATTAAAATAGATGCTATTTAGAAGAACTGTGGGACTCAGAAATAATTATTCATATAATTAGAAATTGGAAAAGAGTCAATAGAATTGTTTGGACCCTAAAAGGAAAGACATTGAATGACTTTAAGTATGGTTCCACCAAAGTATATATGACACACATAACATAAACAAAAAAAATTTGCTGGTTTATTTCTGAAGTCTTTGATACAGGGTATGATTTGGTACAAATAAAAACCCTTGTATAAATGATGCATCTCCTATGGCAATAGAGTATTGCAATATTATCAAGGTTGGAAATATTTCAAAATTTAATTTCTTCTCTTAGTGAATATCTTTCCTATTATGTGATCAAATCCTTGTCAGGATTCATGTATAGATAGAAGTCTATTGCCTTAAAAAAAAACAGAGTATGGAAGAAAATATCAGGATAATTAGTTAGTTGCTAAAGAAGCTCAGAAAAAATTATCACACAACGTGAAAATATTAGATCAAAAGTAACATCACCATGGAATAGCGGTCTGCCATAAGCCCATCTAAAAGAGATTACTTGGAATGTACTTATAAAAATGGCATCACCTACTCCAAAAATTAAACCAGCATTTGTTCATGAATGATTTTTTTATCCTTATATTAAATCAAGATCAAATGAGCAGAGAAAGGATGCGAAAATGCTCACCCGCCTACCCCCCCTCACATACAAAACTTAGTGAAGCAAAGTCAAAATTGATGACAAACAAAAGCAAATTTTCCTTGAGGTTGATTGTCAGACAGTTGCATCTCAATATAAAAGAGCCATCAAAGAAAGATATCCATTAATCATTAACTCTGAACAACTTTAGAAAGCACAGTCCTTAAATCTCCTTTGACATCATCCTGCCAGGCTTTTAATCTGTGCAAGTAGTTGGTAAGAGTTGTATTCTACACAGCAGGTCAGCAAACCTGTCTTTAATGAGGCTGCTGCCAAGCTCTTTGCTGTGGTCTGGAAGACCACACGAGAGAAACTAGCATTTCTGTAAAGACACCTTTAAGAAGCGTTTTATAGGCTCACATTCTATATCATCTCCTGACTTAACTTTCCATCTCACACAATAGAGTATCAGGAGTCTAAAGGTAATATGCCCAGTGAGGAAAACCATCCTATTTCTCTCTCTCTTTTTCTCTTTTCAAAGTAGAAGTGTAGAACAAGGGTTCTGATTAAAATGCTTTGTCTCCTGCTAGCTCAGCCCAGGTAAATCTATTCAGATGATTCTGGATTTTGCATTTACTATCTCCTCCATGTAACTTGGATCAATTTTTAGAAGTCCACAATATTCTTTGGAAACTACTGAGATAATTTCGATGATTCTGAATTATTACCATTGTTGCAGGAGATTTCCTATCCAGCTGACTGGGTTTTTAATTTGTAAGATACTTTTTGTCGGTAGGGCAAATAGTGAAGTGCAATGTAATCTTGAGGAGAATTTCTTTTTTAAAACAAACACCAGAACTGGTTCCTACATTTCTACTCTGGCCTTAGAAAACTCTGAGGCCCAAAAGAAATGCAAGTCAGCTTTGGACTGGTTTGACCTTATATGACTGGTCAACATCACCATCGATTTAGTCACGGCTGTGCAGAGTACCAAGAATAAAAAGTGTCTCTGAAGTACATTTCTTACTTTGATGTTCATGTGGCAGGAGAGAGTTAAAAAAGTAGCTTAAAAATGGAAGGCAAAATGAGTATCTGTCATCTAAACTTGTGATTTGGGGTGTGTGGGTGGTGAGGGAGAAATCTGTTGTAGCATGAGGAGAAGAAACACTATTTTCAGACCTATTCTGGTTCCTAAAAGTCTTATCAAAGTGCCCACGGCCAACATCGGACCACAGATAAGTGTGTAACGGTTATTATATCACCCTGGAAAACACCCAACCCATAAAAGAATAAAACGATAACAAGCCATCAGTAGCAGCGAGAACAACTCACAAAAGCTTATGAGCAGATCAAGTTGGTTTATCATAAACTTTCCCCAACCTATCTGTTATAATCCATTTGACCATCCGCACATTTCTTTTTCAGTCTGTCTCTTTACATCACAAAACCCAAATGCTTAGAAATCAAAACGTTAACTTTCTTTTTTCCTCCCCACCCCCCCAAACCAATCTGAAAAAAAGAAGAGGATGCGGAAAAGTGCATTGTGTGTGTGTGTGTGTGTGTGTGTGTGTGTGATGATTCACATTTAAAGGTTTTATCTCTTTACTCTATTTGATTAAAGGCCTTGTATTGAGTTAAGCAGAAAATCCTGTAGAATAATTAGTGGCTGTTAGTCTCCCCCCCCCTTCTCACATCCACTGCCATCCCCCCTTTAAATGAAAGCTTAAATGGGGGGAAAATGGAATGTCAGTCAGAAAATGGTTCATACCAATCATAATAATTATAATCTATTAGAATTAAGCCATAATCATTAGAATTTCTTCTTTTCTCCTACCTTTGATGGCCTGTTTCATCTGTTTCATTAAAGCTGTAATTTCTACAGATGCTCTTGGTTTTCCTGTATTCATCAGAGTGTAAGGCAGACTAAAGGGTTTGGAAAAATAGCTCTTTGCCTATAGAAATATATGTTAATACATTGGTTACTTGACGCAAGCAACTTTTGCAATATGTGTGTCTGGGTGTCTATAGTTGTCTTTATTTAGGCGTATCCAGTATTTTCTGGTGTTCTACTCTTTTCTGGGCAGCTGGACCCTGACCTTCAAG
Organism: Megascapheus bottae; assembly: GCF_031878675.1. Taxonomy (NCBI): domain Eukaryota; kingdom Metazoa; phylum Chordata; class Mammalia; order Rodentia; family Geomyidae; genus Megascapheus; species Megascapheus bottae. Next base: position 9,596,585 of record NC_143538.1, on the reverse strand, counting down.
GTTTCTTTTTCTTTTCTTTTTTTCTTTTTCAAGAAAAAGGAAAAAAAAAAGAATTCTTTTCAAATTTCAAGTCCCCCCCGCCCCCACCTCCTTCTTCTTACCCTCCCACTGACAACATCCTATTCAGAACCGGAGATAACTTTATTCATCTATACATCATTGTATCAAATTCAATAGGCAAACTGCTTCAACATGCCTCAGAGCCAAGCAGGACAGTGATGTCTTCATCCCCCACCCTTCTCTCTATGTAATGAGATTTTTACCACCCTCTTTTCAGGCATGAAATGAGCACAGTTACAAAAAAATAATAATCAATAATTCTCACAATAATTTCAGCTATGTGTTTTACTACTTGGGTCACTGTTGCTATATTTCCTGCAAATAAACTGGATAGAATAGATTCATAACTGGGCAGAATTACTTAGAAGTATCTCTTAGCTAAGGTGTCTAAACAAGGAGGGAAATCTAGTTCATCACTGAACTGCTGAGAAAGATTTTGATGGGCAAAAAGTAGTCTGTACTGAAAGTGTTTGGGTTAGTAAATGAAATTAAGAGACAGCAACCTTAAAGATTGTATTTGGTTATTTGAAATTGGATAGGGAAGGGGGGAAAACAAGATGAGGGGTGGGGGTAGGGGGGAGGGAAATGGGGTCCAAGACATGAGAAAGGGTATCAATGTATGTGAATTAATGCACCTTCTATCTGGCAAATATAATGTTACCCTTCTATTAGTTACAATGAAAAATATATGAAAAAAAAGATTGACTCCATAGAATATATCACACACACACACACACACACACACACACACACACACACACACACAAACTGAAGGGAAGTATTCTCTCATACCTGTAGCCCAAAGCAAGTCTCATATTCTCAGAAAACAAAATACTATGATTGTGTCTTAATTTATTTGGAGGAATGGATGTAATGCTTATTCTGCTCCCCCCACCTCATATTTTTCTTTTATTTTCTCCCCTAATTAAACTGTGCAACAGTTTTCAAGAGTGAAATAAAACTTGTTGAATATCAGGAACATCAACAAATGTTTGATGTGGGATGCTTTATGTACAAAATCAACTCTCTAGCCAAGAAGGCTGGCTATCAGCTCAGAGCTCAGGGTAGAAAGTGGACTGTGTATGTGGATTGCCAGTGAGATTGTCAGCTAGCTTTAATAGACAAAAATAGTCCCTTTCTTCCATAGAAAGATTAGAAAAAAAAACTTCATAAGGATTTCTTCTAAAATCAAAGATCTTAGAACTCAGATGTTTTCAAAAGCAAGCAAGAAAAAAATCATGGTTAAAACAGTTATAAACTCAATCATTTATCTTTACCCATTTCTGAGACTCCCTCCACCCCCTCCCATCCCCCATATCAGAATGAAAAGCCTGAAGGAAGGTTGAATGATTAAAATTAAATAGAGCGTCTGAAGTCCTTAAACCAGCTAGCCATGATAAAAAAAAACATTCTAGATTCTGGAGATAGAAAAGGAGAAAGATCTCTCCTTCTTCTTCTTCTTCTTCTTCTTCTTCTTCTTCTTCTTCTTCTTCTTCTTCTTCTTCTTCTTTTTAAGCAGAATTACATCATTGATGAGGTGTTTTCTACTCTAGTTCCTATATGTTTATGTAGCGGGTGTTAGGGACATTTGGAAGGATTTGGGAATTTCAAAAGGGAGAAGTTTATACATTAGTGCTGCAAGTTACAAAACACTGTTGATATTCAAATGTTTATTGTGCAAAATCTGGGATAAGCTTCAGCGTGAGGCCCCTTAAGTGTCTACAACTCTTGCTAATTCCCCTCACCATTGAGACCCACACAAAGGCCTTAATCCAATTCCACTTTTTTTTTTTTCAGAAAGCCTATGCTATTTTCTCTCACATAAACTAACAACACTACCCCATCACACTGCAGAGTGGGGCAAAGAAAAAGCACTCTCTTGTTTATACTTCACCAACACTTTGTGTTTTTTTGGGCAAGTACAGCAGAGAGCTATATAAGTGGTCCTCTACAGGCCCAAAGTATCTGTAGGTGGGGTGTGTGTGTGTGGGAAGGGGGACGGGGAGGGAGGAAAAGAGCCACCAGCCACGAGGATGGTAATTTTTAAGCGCACACATACACAAAAGTGAGTTGGGATGTTGAGCATTCTCATTGGTGATTTGTGAAAAGAAACTGACTACTCAAGCCAGGTTCCTGTCATTCTCATTTAAATAACAGAAGTCAATTTAAATCTTTGGTAAGGGAACTTGTACGTTTTGGGAGACATTTTCTCTGTCTCTCTCTAGAGACTGTTGGTTCTGGCTGGCTTCTTTATTCCTCTGTCTGTCTCTCTCCCTTTCTCTAACTACTCACTCCCCACCCTCCCCCTCTCTGCCTTTCACTGTCTTTCATCCTTTCTGTAGGAATTTCTTAAGGTCACAGAGACAAAACTCATTGTTTATTTTTTTTCTGAATTACTAGTTCCTTTTATCCAAAATGCGAGATTGATTCAGGCCAAATTTTAGGCATCTTGTTTTACTTTTATGTATTTTTTTTCCCAACTGTGATTTTGGTGGCAAGTGGAAATAGTGCTAAAAAATATTAACACCTGCAATTGGAAGTACAAATTAGGCATTTGTCACTGACTGTGAATTTACAAGTGACTAATTACTCTTGTCATTAAGTCACTGGATACAATAAAAAATTACCATGATTTTGTCCCATAAAATATATTATAGGGTTTGGAAAGAGGAAGTAAAACTGAGTTTGTACTTCTTGGTTGGTGTCAATGCAAATCAAGTCACAGAGAATTCTCTGTCATGTTTTTCTATTGAGTTCTATTGAGGAATTAGAAGTATAATTTTGTAACTTCTGAGTGCTTCTGCATTTCTTCAATGTCTATGAGAAGAACTAGAAAGATTTGAAGTTTCTGTGTTGGTTGGGAATTGAAGCAGCAGATCTTTAGTTTGTTGTCCTGAGTTGCTTACCCTGTGTTCAATAAACTTCTACCACAAAGAACAAGGTTAATTTGATTCAGGACTTAATATATTTAAAAGGCACTCATCTATGCAGAAAGAGAAAGCTGTGACACAGGACAAGATTTTTTTTGATGCCAAACCTTTTGAATTAGCATCTTTCCTTATTCCTCACAGTAGAGTTGGATTAATTAATTGTCTCTAAGGCTTCCCTGAAGAAACTCTAAGTGGTTGGAAGAAAGTATTTTTCTAGAAGGTGTTTGTGTCAGAAGAAAAGCCATTAATAATCAAGTAAATGGTCACTCAGAACTAAAATTGATCATAGGTGGAAAAACCACCTATCGTGAGTGACACCTGTAATCACAACACTTCTCCAACATGCATAAAGACCTGAATTTATGCATCTGAAGACAAAATAAAACTGAACACTAATGGTACCACTATAGACAGAGATATAGATATATAGATATAGATACAGATTAGGTATTTATCAAAGTGTAAGAACCATGGTGTGATTGCCACTTTCTGGATCTTATTTTAAAATACTTTCAGATAGGGCTGAGAGCATGGCTTAGTGGTAGAGTGCTTGCCTCATATGCACGAAGCCCTGGGTTCAATTCTTTAGTACCACATACACAGAAAAAGCCAGAAGTGGTGCTGTGGCTCAAGTGGTAGAATCCTGGCCTTGAGAAAGCCCAAGGATAGTGCTCAGGCTCTGAGTTCAAGCCCCAGGACTGACAAAAAAAAAAAAACAATGCTTCCAAATATATACAAAACAACTGGTCTGCTTGCAGTCCTGTAACGGTGACCGCTCAGACATCAGGCACGTGGGTAGTGTCACCTGACAGGGTCTGATGGTAAGGTGTTACAGGATTCCAGTTCAGTCTCTGGTGTATTGAAGGCATTTCCATCCTTGCTGGTCTCTCACAGACAGATGCAAGGCCAGTGTGAACATGGAAATGGATTTCTTTCTCTACTCTGGACGTCATTGCAGGAAGCAAGTCTCCAAGGCAAGTCACCATGTAGGCTCCCTCTGTTAGGAAAAGTCACGGGATTTCCACTTCTCCTACCTGTACTCTTCTACAGGTATATATGATAAACTGCAATATGCCGTAGAATGGGAATGGTTTCAAGACTGAAGAGGTAATGCAGATTATTGTCCAATCACTCCTGGGTTTTAATGATCCCTTGTTAGTTTGGCCAAAGATCTAAATGACATATTTCATTTCTCATTGCAAAGAGAGACTTCCACGCCACAAAATGTGCTGAAAACAACTGACAGAGGCCTGTTTATAAGCTCACGGGTGGGGTGGGGGTTTGATCAGTGACCGGTTCAGGCCTGCAGGGGTGGTTGGAGGACAGAGGCAGAATTCAGTTGCTTCCTGGTCTCCCCCTCTGACTCTGACCTAATTATCCAGTTCCAGACATATTTGGGGGTGGGGTGGGGAAGGCATTCTTTTACACGGGTTGACACCCCTTAAGTTCATGCTGGAGTGAAGGTTAAAGTTTATGCTCCCCGGTTCTAGATGGATTCTGATGCCTGGCTGTCAGGAAGGCCTCTTCGGGGATTCCTCTCGCTTGCTCCAGATGCCCTTTCTCTTTCTAAATGAGACACATCAGTTCTGTTCGAGGTGGATGGGTCAGCGAAAGCTCACTGAAGCTCTCCTCTCCACGGCTTTTTCCTTCCTCACACACTCAAAAAGGGGAGAGGCAGAAAGGAGCTCAGGAAAGCCCTCCTTTCCAAGCTCCTGTCATCAGCTCATTAAGCCCCAGGCCGCCAAGACCTTGTTATCAAAGACTGTGTGCATGCAGCAATGGAGGAGCTGACTATCTGGAATAGATAATATCAAACTGGGGAAACTTGTAAGAGCACAGATGGACACAGTAAAATGTAAGATGCAGGCAAACAAGCTGGGGAAAAAAAATCAGTCATTCCATGCATACAGTTTGGAGAAGGTTCCGTGGAGCTCATTTTATCTGAGTTCCAAATGAACTTTTTACTTGTGTGTATGGGATAACTACGATGGTCTGTGGAGAATTCTGCATCACAGGAAACTAAATGTTGCTGCTTCCTCATTATGGAAGACACATGGAGGATGTATGCCTGTATAATATAATAATACATTTTTAATACACATATGTACGTATTAATTTCTTTTTCCTTTTTTTGGTTTTTGCGACAGGCTTGAACTCAGGCCCTTGGTTGACAATATTGTTTTTTTTTTGTTTGTTGGTTTTCCCCTCACTCAAACCTAATGCTCTTCTACTTGAGCCACAGTTAAACTTCTGGCATTTTGGTGGTTCATTGGAGATAAGAGTCTCACAGACTTTCCTGCTTGGGTTGGGATTGAATCGTGATCCTTAGATCTCAGCCTCTTGAGTAGCTAGGATAACGGGTGTTAGCCACTGGCTCTAGGCTTATATTTCGTATTTACTAAACATTGTTCTGAAGCCTCCATTGAAGAATATAACAGACTGTTGATTATTTAGGTTTTCCCTTTCATCAGATATGAGTTTGTGTTACATGAGTCATGTGACTTCAATGAAATATTTTATTTGCAAGATTCCCCTATATTTCTGTGATGTTAACAATAAAGCCGATTTCTTGATTCAAAATCAATGTTTGAATGCCACATTTTTATGTAGGATGTTAAGATGTGCGTGATACAAATATCTGACTATATTGTTCACTATCTTCTGAGAAACTGGATCCTGAAAGGGGTTCTATCGTGAGGGAATATCTCTAGATGTGGATACATAACTCAGCTCCTCTTTTCACACATGTGCATGTGTGTGCTTGCATGTGCATGTGCATGTGTGTATGCTGGTTCTGAAGCTTGAACTTGGGGCCTTACTCTCTCAAAATTATGCTTCACCATTGGAGTCGTGCCTTTACTTCTAGCTACTGTTTCTCTCCACCTTTACTATCCATTCACTCCAACCTAACCCTCTTAAAACTCTGCTTGTGTTTAGTGTAAATTTGCCCAGTAACTTCTGAGTTGAAGTCCTGGTCTCGCCTCACTGGTGCAGTAAGTGTAGCCTTCATCTTCTTTTGCAGTCAAGGAATGGATTAGACAGTTCTTATATTGACTTCCTGTATCCGGTTCTCTCTTTTTGAGCACTTTTACAAACATTTGATCTATGACAGATATCTAGGATGAGTCAAAGTAACTCCCGAGCTCTAGAGCTTTTGGGGAGAAGAAAACATAGTAAAAATGATCACAGACAGCATTTAAAGAAACATCAGACGTATCATGCATCAGTCAATAAATGCCTTCACTAAAAATGGTAGCAAAAAGTGGTGTATTTCTAGTGCAGTTCAATGGGCACTGTGGACCTACTTTGGCAGATCTTTTCCACAGTGGATGATTTTTGGAAATTGAATGATTAAGCCTGAACACAGGCTTTAACTAGGTAATTCTACCTGCTGGCAAGTTTCCCCACAGCTAAAGCATGACTGTTCATATATGTACATTATAAAATTGTTAGGGGAGCAGAAGAGCAGAAACAACTTTTGCGTGCTAGGTCAGAAATGACTTGGTAAATCAGGGGTGGAGATTTAGTGAAATATCTTCCTTGTTCATTGAGACGAGAAGGACTGGTAGGCAATTGTATTCAAAGGAACTATTAAGTAAAAGAAAAGTGCAAAAAGTGATGGAAGTTTCCTGCCACCTTAACACACACATATTATATGCATACAGTATCTCTAACAAATTACCTAAAACTCTTGTAGCCACAAGCAGCCCTGAGGTAAATATCTATCAGAATCTTGGCCATGAATTCTTGACCTCAGAGAAACCTCATAGACCAGAGATTTATCTTTTTTTCCCAGACCATAACTTGACCTTTCACATTGCATGGAGTTGTTAAAAAAATTAAAAAGTTGCCTGAGAATGTTCTGGAAGATGAAGCACATGTTTGTTTAAGAATATCTTAAAACGTTATGTTTTCCTCCACATACCCAGCTCCTTTGCAGTATATTCTGATCCATTTAAGTATTTCATGAAATGTAGAATTTTTGAAGTTTTTTTTTTTTTTTAGCCAGGCGTGGCATTAAAAAGTTGCAGGAAGGAACATTGAGGTTTTGGATCTCATATCAAAGAGGTTTAAAGTTAATGACTTTAAGTATGGTTGGGTTTTAGCGCACTTCTGATGGGCTACAGCCTTCAGCCACTCTTTGACCTTTCTCCGTCAATTCAATTCCATCTAATGCTCTGTGACTAACATGGCGGATATTTAATCTACTTTTCTGCTGAAATCACTTTTAGAGGCATATTTTTCCCCCTTCGATAAACTTCCTCCTGAGAGAAAATGCTTATCGTAAGCTCTAAATATGTTGCATATTACAGAATACATTTTTAAAAGCTTTTCTTCCAGAGACAATTAAACCTTATCACTTACGTTGCTATCGCATTACAAATGGGACAGGAAAAAGTGATAATATTCTAGAAGGAAAGCTGGAATCAGAAAGAAGAATGAAACTTTAACCTCTCTGATCCTGTTATGAATGGAGATATCAGAGGGAGTCATGGCTTAGCCAAATATTTCCTGCCATGTAATTAAATTGGGAGATACAAATTGATGAGGGTTATAAATCTTACATAAGTTTCTTTATAGTAGTTTCCTTATTTGCTTATTATTATTATTACTTTAGATTCATTTGTAGGCAAACATAGTCCATATAACCCTTCTCTCCTCCCTCTTGGACAGTTCAGAAGGCATTGTCCAAATTCTTCTACAGAAAGATAAAATGTTCCCATGATCAGAGGAATTGAATCTAATCTTTCCTTTGTCCCTAAATTAGTGGCCTGACTCCAGAAAGCCTCTTAATTTATTTTCTTTCCTGTGAGGGATGTCTACTACCATTCTAAATTTAGCTTAGACCAAAGCTGTGGTCACGTTTCACAGAGCTCATAGGAAGAGAGTTCTAGGACAGTCAGGATGGGCAGGAACGGGCAAGAGCATTTGTTTGCCAGACACTGAAAGTGCTTGTGGAATCTGTGCTTCCCTCTGTTAATTGTGTTAAGTAGAAAGACCTGATTGTAATCCTCTTCCCAGGAGAAACTGAATTTGGAGAGGGATCAAAACCCTAAGCTTAAGGAGGAACTAGATTATGGGGAACCCTGGGGTTCCAGAGGTAAAGGTTTGAGCCCTGTTCTTGATTTTGTTTTGTTTGCTGTCTTCTGTTCTCTCTGAAATTCCATTTCCTTCTCCAAGGAGGGGAACCAATGGTCATGATATCTGATCTTCCTTTTTCACTTCAAAAATACTCCAGCTGTCTGAAAATGAAAATCTTGTTCAAATTGTGGGGGTTGAGGCCAGTGGCTCCCCTAGGGCCTGTCTTAGCCCCATGTCAGTCATGCGTGCTATGGGGAGAAGAGATCAAGACTCAGATAAACCCTAGTTAACACTCTCCACTTCCATTTCTTGATTTACAAAAAGGAGGTGAAGCGGGACCTGTATGATGAAGAATTTGTAATGACCAAAGAAAACCTGGAAGTGTCCAATTCAATATGTTAATTTTCCCTCTATCCCTGTCTCTACCTTGCAGAAGGGGTTATCGTTATTCTTCCATGTGGGTTCTGGAAGAAGGCTGAAGTACAGGTTTCATGCACACACACACACACACACACACACACACACACACACACACACACACACACACCCTCTTCATTAAAGCCTCTTAGCTATGTGGTTTCCTCGTCCCAAATCACTGTAAATATTTTGACTCTTTTTGTTTATGTGATTCCATCTGGGATTTTACTCCATGAGACTCAAAGTCTTGCAAGTGAATCTTCATAGTGAGCCTTGACCTCTTTTGTTTCTCCCCATCTGTCCTGATTGGTCGATGGTGCATTCAGAAGATGAGAAAAACAAGGAGCAGAACTTTTCTAGTTCCCCACAGAACTGTGAGCAAGGAGAAAATGATTCCAGAAATTGTGTGGGTGTTTGTCTTTCAGAGTCATGAAAAGGTGCTAACAATTCAACCATTCCTTAGGTGATGAATGAACACACAGAATATGGCACAGTGGAATATTAATCATCTGTAAAAGAATGAAATGCTGGAGGAAGCATGCCATTGCATGGATAAAGCTTTAGAATTTCTTGCTAGCTGGATAGCTGAAGCTCATGCCTGGAATCATAGCTACTCAGGCAGCTGAGATGTAGACGACCACAGTTAGAAGCCAGCCTGGGCCTCTTATAACATCTGGGAGATTCTATTTCCAAAATAATCCACAATAAAGCTTGAATATATTTGTAGCTCAAGTAGTTGATTGCCTTCCAAGCCTTGGCACAAGATAATTTGATGGTTTACAAGTGGGAACCCAGAGATAGAATGCTTTGACTGACCACACCATTGCTGGAAACTGAAAGTAGTATGGTGCAATTCAATAAGCAAGAACTTGTTGACCAACCAATGAGAGACCTGTCCAAGTAGTTGAACAGATGCCATCATTTAGATCAGCATATTCAGATCAGAGCAGCTAGAGTTTACAAAGTTTCAGACTGAAGCAAAAGCCAAGAATTGGTGTGCATTCTAACTTTCTACATCTAATGCTTAGATAACGGGTTTGATTATTCTTATGCTTAGTCCTCATGTGTAGTTAAAATGGGTGAAAAAAAATCACAATGCTTTAAGCAAGAGGAAAGTTGATGATTTCTTTCTCATATAAAACGTAGAGCAAGCAATCTAGAACTGTGGTGGAAGTCTTCTCTATGTAGCCTTCAGAGACCTATGTTTCTTCCCAGTCAAACACTACATATTTGGAACATCACCCTGATCCTGGGATCCTCAGTGAGGATGGAAGTTTTGTCCTCACAACTGCAGTAGAGATGACTGACAAAGGAATTGAGGGGACAGAAGCCATGAGACAGAATCTTCTAGTGGCTCATTTCTGTGGAAATTTCCAGGAGCTCACACATCCCTTTCTATTTTCACAGCCCAGAATATGACCCTGAGACCAACAACCTAGCTGCAAGAGATCCCGGAAAAGTGCCCATGACAACACCAGAATTTGTATTGTCTTGATTTCCCATAAAACACATCACCTCCAAGTTTAGCGACTCCAAGAGCTACTATTGTATTCAGCACACAAGTGTCCCGTTGATGCAACCCAGGAAGAGAGACTTCCATTGGATTTTTTCATGTGTCATGGTCAGCTGGCAGGAGATATTTACACACTTGTGTGGCACTCACCTTGATTCAGAGGGTAGAGCAAAAGATTCCACCTCTGGATGGTAAGGGAAGAATTTGTGGCTATATATTTTGGGGGCCTCTGTTGCACAATTGAACAAGAGAAGGAATGGGACAGGGTAACCAACAGTGTCATATTTCATCCTTAGAAATGTGAGTTCATCTCCACCGATCTCCAGTGTTCCAGTCAGCTTGTGACTAACATCCTGCCCTCTGTCTCTGTTCGGGTGTGTCTCAAGATATCTGAAAATCAGCCCATTCAACACACTGAATATTCCATCTCCCACATGATTCACAGCTGAATAAAACTTGCCCTCCTACAGAAACATGACATGTCATAACCCTTCCAGTCTCTTACTCAATTCAAATATCTGGAAGTTATCATTGATAAGGCCTTCTCTCTCACATTGTCTTGGTCCAAATGCAACTAAGTTCTGTTGACTTCATCTCCTGAGCATCCCTGGAATCTGTGTATATATCTTCATCAGTGTGGCACCACCCCAGCCTTGGCGTCTTTTCTTGCCTCCCATAACCTGCAGAGTCGAAGTGATGAAAGCATAAATTTTGTCATGTCACTCTACTGGGTGAAAGTCTTTCAGTGCTATGTCCTCAGATGATCTGTCCCCTACCATCTTACCACTCATTCTAGGCACTGCAGCATTGTGCCTTGGGAGAAGGCAGAATGAAGTAGTTGTCAAACAGTCAGTCGTGATCCAAGCCTTGACCTTTGGATCTCCAAGGTCATCCCTCTTTAAGGTTCCAACCTATGGGCAGGATCACCATAGCCTCTTTCTAATGGACAACGGGAAACATGTAAACATGTTTCTTAGTCTTTCAGATACCTCAGGACAAGGGAACTGAGGGAAAGGCATTTGGGGGATCTTATTTGTAACTGTTAGTACAATGACCTTTGAGTATCCACGTGGAAGTGGTCCCAAGGAGAAAAATGTTGTGACTATGTAGTATGCCCACAGTTTAGTGCTGTCTTACAGAGGACTGGCTCATTTCCTATCTCCATGAATCTCCTGCCTCTCAACAACATCTCAAATGTCCACGTCATCACTTCAATGAAAACACATTCCCGTGTCCCTTGATCTGTGTGTGCACTTTGGTTGTTGTTGTTTTTAGGAAGCACACATCACAAAATTAAAGATCAGGAACACTTTGTCCATCGCACCTCAAATTTAACCCAACCCCCAATCAGGGAATTTAAATATGAGGGATAATAACAAGAGAATTCTGAATCTGCGCAGCCAGGCCTCTGGCTCTTCCACTTATTTTTTTAAAAGCATTTCTTTTTCTCATTTTCTTATACATCTCAGTCAGTGTACGAGCTGGGTAGAGTGAGAACTGAGAGGCAACCAAGGGTATGTCAGTGTTGGTTGCAAGGAGAACAAACTTAACTCCAGCTAAGTTACACAGACAGAGAAAGGAATGTGTTGGAATGACGCAGACAGCTTCCCACACAAATGTGAAGTCTGGAGAGGCCAGTTTGAGACCTCAGGAGGAAGAACTAGCTCAGCAGGAACAATGTGTTCGACCTTCAATACTGTGGGTGCCAGCCACTTTTCCACAGCTCTTGTCTGAATAATGCCAGGTATTCTGGAGTTCCAGGTCAAAGCTTGGATTTAGTCAAACTTAATATGCACGTCTACCCTTCAGTTGCTAGAAGATAGGGAGAGGGTGTATCTGGGTCTTTTACCTGCAGAGGGAGCGGCTGGATTTTCTTTGTGCCAGGAGACTCTCATGAGTAGGAAGAGAGAGGGCAGTGACAGGATAGGGCTTCTGATAGATGGACTTCCTTCCTGGCATTGATTTTGGTGTCTATATATCTCACAATTAGAACTTGAGATCGTCAGGATTTGTATTTAGATAGCCCAGGAACTGAAGTCCCAGAGCTTGAGATAGTCTAAAACCAACTATACCAGTGGAATTGTGGTAGAGGGCAGGATTACAAGGTATAACTTTGAGGCCTGTTTTTAGAAACCAGTATTGCTTTGTGGAAAGCAAAACGAAACACAAACCACACGCCATCGCAGGGCTTGCTTGCCTTCTGTGTGTGAAGAAGTTGTGCCCCCGCTCTTTTTCTGTCTTGCTGGTACTGCTAGCGCTAGAGGATTGTATTGCGTTTGCCTTACCCTGAAGTCTAAATATCATAAACGGTATTTACGATCCACCTGCTATGTAATGTTTCCCTGACAGCCGTGGACCCTAGGGAGGGTTTCTCTTAATGCATTACAATTGCTATCATGCCTATTTTATGGACTGTATTTATTGCGGGCCATTTGAATCCTTTGTAAATACATGGAATGTACTACCAACCAAAAGTAGTGGCTCACGTGTGGCATAATTAATCATATAAATAAGCACATGGAAAAGCCAAGTGCATGTTTTAAAAAAAAACAATTTAATCTGGGTCTTACCACAAGGAAGATTTGATCATGCTAGTTAACTAGCACCAAACAAACAGGCTTCCTTCTGCTGGAGCTCCTTTTACCCTGTCACTGCAGGAGGTGACATAACTCTCACCAACTTGTCTTTCTGGCCAAGTTCTTTCATGTCAGGTATAATTCTGAGCTAACAGAAGATGGGAGTAAAGCATGCTTCCCCTCCTCCATCCATCCCTCTTCCAAATTTACATTATTATTTTATTGTTATTATTATTTCCTGCGTCTTGAGTTCAAGGCCTGGGTATCATCCCTGAGCTTTTGTGCTCACCAAGAGAACTGTCTGCTCATGATTGGCTTCACTGGGCTCATGAAATCCACAGCAGAGAAATCAACAGTATCCACAGGATGCCTGGCCCACAGCCTAAGGCAATCTTCTGTGTATTGCCCCAAAGCCGCCCATCTATGAGAATGAGTCACTGGGATAGGGGGAAGTGGAGGTCAACCTTCCATTTGGACTCCCTTTGCAACGAAGCTGAGGACTTTGAGGATGGGGAAGGAAGCTCTGGGCTCTGCACTTTTTCACACTCAGAGCAAGGCTGATAAGACTTCTCGGGGATTCTGGGTTGGGTCTGTGGCTCCATGGATTAAAAGGACTTGAGGGGAGCCCTCATCATCACCATCCCCTTAGCTGGACCAAACTTTCCAACTGTGCAGCAGGGACCAGAGGTCAGTTAGAGGCTGGGCGCCATTGAAGTTCATGGCAGTGGTAGGGGAGGCCTTGGAAAAAGGTAGAAATGGATTAAAGTCGTTGTAGCTGACAGCCCATACCACTGCTGGCTGGGAGATGAGTCCCCAAATGGCAAAAAAAAAGAAGGAATAAAGTTAGTCTAGCTCCTCAGTGAAGGTGCTATCTGCTTCCCATCCTGGTAGAATACCAGACCACATGATAAAGGGTGGAAATCGACAAATTTAAAGAGCGACTACATTAAAAAAGAAAAGATGAAAGCTTGAGTCATGATAGTAGGAGCATTGGATACTAAAAAGGTCAGAACATATATATATATATATATACATATATATGTGTATATATATGTATATATATATATATATATATATATATGGCCTCAGTGAGCTCTCCTTATTACCTGGAATTAAAGCAGCTCCTGTATTCACAGAAGGACTTCCTGTCATAAAAGCACCAACCAAGAGCTTCACCTTTATGAAGCACCTAGATTAAAAGTACTCCGAAGTCGAAAGTTACGCATTACAAAGCATCAAATGGATTTCCCTTTTTAAAAAAAAAGGAAGAGAAGTAAGGATTATCTATGAACTGTGAGCTAAGTCACTTCCATTAAAAGAAGGGGAAAAAAGCTTTGAAAACTTTACTTGCAGTATCTTTTCATTCTTCCTTTGATGTATTTGGAGTGAGAAGAATACATTAGTGCCTTTTAGCTTGCATACAACTCTCTCAAATGTAGGTAAATGGAAAATGACTGAGAAGGGTAGTGACTTCATTTTCAGAATTTTAATGTCAAGATTGTTTCCAGAAAATCCCAGAAAAAAAGCCACAGTCCTGAAGTTTTAAGCAATATTTTTAATGTTTTTTTTTGGGGGGGAGAGGGGAGGAGTAGCTAACTTCAATTAATTAAAATTGCACAGGTACTTTTTCTCAGGGAAACAGGGATGCCATTAGTCCCCTGAGTTTGAAAGATGACAGTTGTCTTGCCATATAAACTCCCCACCTCCAGAGTCATGTGTGAGAGAGAAAAAATTCCTATGACATTCAGATGACCATGATACAGCCCCCCCTTTTTTTGTACAGCTCAGTTATGACTCTCTCCTAGTACTCACAAGCCTGCTGCTGCCTCAGTGACCTTCTCCCCAGAGACTTTGCCTTTCTCTATCTGCTTCAGTCAAGTCATTAATTTAACAATGATTGAGATGATATGATTCTGTCAGCATCGCATTCTGATCTAAGGAAAGTCATGTTTCTGACTCTTAGATTCTCTTGTGTTCTCTGAGAGTCAGCAGGTGCAGGGGTCTGGAGTTCAAATGACAGCATGACCTCCAAAAAAAGTTAAGAGTTATAACAAGGTGCTTAAAAGAAGCATGCATTCTTAGGTTTGCTGACAGCTTACTTTTAATAAAGTCAGATCTCAGGATTTTGAAATAGTCTTACAAGGCTGTATGTATAGAAAAATACTTACAATGCAATGAAATGTTTCTTAAATCTAGTCAGAAAAATTCATGAATCGCATTTTAGTTTGAAAATCCTCCTGACAGTGAGAACATTAAGTCTTTGGAAGAACAGTGACTTAAAGCATTTACAGAGGTTGTTCTTTTTTTTTTTTTAAAGCTTTTAAAATCTCCTTGCATGTACAAAAACTTGACTTCCTGATGAATTCTGGAAACATTCATAGAGACAGACTGTGATTTACCCTTGCTTCCCTCCACTGAAGATGAGGGTGAAGAATCTTTCTTCTATAAATAACTCCTTCACACCTTGCAGGCTCACACACCCACACACACTTTTACAGGCAGGCAGTTTGTTCACACCAAATTCTGCAGGGAAATAGAAGGTTTCTCCACCATGCGCATGTAAACAGTGACAAATCAAGGGAAAGAGCCAGACAGACATTGTTACAGTGTTTACCCTGTGGGATGATAATTCAAGTATTTATTAGAAGTTTGTGAAGACTAATTTAAATTTATGCTGAGGAATATACACTCAGAATACATGAACCTTTTCATCAATCATCAGTCAATATGTACCTGAGCATTAGCAAGAGCTAAGTCCTGTTTAGACGATGGATCATCAAAAGTAAGGTATATCTACTAATCTGTATAGATTAATAGAATTTTAATTAATTATTTTTTTTTGTTGTTTGGTGGGCTTGAACTCAGGGCCTGGGTGCTGTCCCTGAGCTTTTGTTCTCAGGGCTAGCCTATGCTTTTTATCACTTTGAACACAGAAGCACTTCCCATTTTTTAATGGAATTTCCTCCCCTGGGCTGGCTTTGAACTGGGATCCTCAGATCTCAGCCTCCTGAATAGCTAGACTGACAGGCGTGAGCCGCTGGTGTGACCAGAAAGTTGAAGAGAGTCGTGTCTGTTTTTCAGGCCAGCTGGGGTGGTTGTGCTGCTCCTTGTCCTTTGATCCAGCAGAATGATTATCTTTAGTTTCGTCTCCAGCTCGTCAAGCCGCGTCACGTCTCCGCCTAGGCAGCAAATTCATCATTCATCACACACGTTATGGACTCGGGACTTGGTGAACGCCAATTCCACTCAATTTAACTTGTCTTGCTTTGGAATGCGATTTCTCCTGACCCAACAGGAAAAGTGTATTCATGAATCTGTTGGTTTGAATCTAGTCGAGGGACACCATAAAGCAAATTTCTCAAGTTATTTCGGGCTGTAACGACTCCCATCATGACTGCCATCATAAAGATGATGAGAAATTGGTCTCAAGACAAACCATGTGATTTTTGTTGTTTGAGGTGAGTCATGTGATTCTTGTTCCTATTTTTGGCAAGAATGCAATGTGTGTGTGTGTGTATGTGTGTGTGTGTGTGTATAAATATATATATAACACACCTATAGACACCTTTCTGCATACAGTCATCTCATTATCTGCAAGACCCCAATCGGAAACAAAAATATATTTGTTTTAGAGATTCATGCAGTTTTGCATATAATTTACATTCATCCTCCAGCGTATGTTTTTTTTAATTATCTTTAAGTAGTTGTTTATAGGTATTACCCTTTAGTACAGCAGTTTATTTCTTTCCTTTTACTTACTTTTTTTTTTCTGAAGTCCAAGACCGGGCCTTCAACTTGGTACCTGATGCTTTCACTTATTGGTTAGCACACTCTACCAATGCAGCCAGTTTATGAATACAATGTGACTTGATCAAGGTCCTTTCTTCCCACATTCTCCCCATATTTCAGCCAATCTCTAGGTGGTCTAAATGCCCTGGTACAATGTAAATAATAATTTACAAGACTACTGAAGGAAGGATGTTTTTCACGAGTAGTCAGACTTCCTCCTTTGACAGCTGTCTTCCAGGGGTGTAAGAGCAGAGGCTTCTGGGATTATTCTTTAAAAGGCTTCAGTATGAGACACGACATGGATTTACTTCTGACATATTTTATTAGTTGGCATAGATTATGTACATGTATATATGCATATATACATTCTACATATTCTATATATTAATAGATTTATTCTTGGTTTCTAGGCCTGGAACCAAGAATAAAGATTTTTTAAAAAACCATTAAAGAAAGATTAATCCCTCCTCCAAATTCTGAATTAAAAGCTATTATTTGTTATCAATATGAAAGGGAAATTTAAATAGTTATTTAAAGTTACAAAAACGACATGTATCTATGCCTTCTCTGTGTAGGTATTTAATGATTATTTCCCAACTGTTTATCATTCTGTATTTCTGTGCTCTTAAGAGGCACAAGTAATCTCGTCCGAATCTACGCTTCCGAAAGCTAAAGAATTTCTGTAAAAACACATTTCATTAGAAGTACCCCGAAAGACAAAAACTTGACCCATCTGTATCCGTTAGGGCTTGTCGGTGGAGAAGTGATGTGAAAATCCAGAACCCGGGGTCATGACCCCTGACTATTGCATCCGTGTCATTAGAGCATCAGGCCATTTGATCCCAAGCCATCTTTGATCAATGTTTAATGATCAGAATTTATGTAGCAATCAAAGACTTCATGAAACAGTAGATATTTATAGCTTATGGCCAACTGAGGATCAACACAGCAGCCTTTTCCACGGTGTGAGACAGTTCAATTAATGCCAGTGGCACTCCACAGCGCACAGAAACATATCAAAGAGGCCAGGGAAGCTTTGAGCATGAAAGTGAAGTGAAAAACACAGGCCATTTGAGAAACCCCGAAAACTTATCAGAGGTGGGGGACTCCACCGGCTGCCTGTCAGTTGGCAGACACAGTGCCACCGAGTGTTGGGCAGGACAGGGCATGCATGCAAATGTGCCAAGCGACAGCAGGGTTTTTTTTTTTTCCTGCAACTAGAGGATGTTGCTATTCAAGGAGGACTGATGAATGAAACCCAGAATTGCAGCCACCGCAGTGGAAAGGCGGGCAGGAGCGGCAGACAGCTGCGCGGGTGACCGCTTCACAAGGAGAAGCTGTCAATCAGAAGGCGTGACAGGCCCAAATCCAGGGAAACCAGCATCCCACCCTCTTGATACCTATCCTATCAGCGTGCCAGTCATCGATGCAAATCTGGAACCGGAGTGGCGGGATGACAGCCCTTTGCCTCCCCTGCAGAATTAACTCAGCAAAATCGCTCTCTTCTTCTCACTTACACACAATGCTCACGTTGTGCCTCAGAACAGTTTATGTAACAAAGGTGGTGGCCATTCTATTTAAGAGCTGAGTGGGCTGAGTGGGTGACTCCTTCTTCTTCTTCTTCTTCTTCTTCTTCTTCTTCTTCTTCTTCTTCTTCTTCTTCTCCTTCTCCTTCTCCTTCTCCTTCTCCTTCTCCTTCTCCTTCTCGTCTCTTCTCCTTCTCCTCCTTCTCCTTCTCCTTCTCCTTCTCCTTCTTCTTCTCCTCCTCCTCCTCCTCCTCCCCCCTTTCTTTCTTCTTGTTGTGGGACCCAATTTCCATGAGCCACAGAGTTAAAGTTGGGGGGCTGTAGATGCTTTTCTTTTTCCTTCTAAGGAGATAGAGAGCTCAGGGGTTAAGAGTTTCATTGCTGGAGCCCAAGTGCCTGAATTGAGATGCTTATCTTATCATTTAGGTTTTTTTTTTTAATCTGTAAATGGGTTGATGATCAGTTACAAAGACTGAGCTGCAAAACAGAGAGAACTATTAGGTCAGCAACCTGGGCGATTTCTTCTTTGTTGTAGCCTTGATTTAGGAAAAAAAGAAGAAAAATTCCATTTAAATATGATATTTAGCACATGTTCAAAATATTGCTATTTAAACGTATGATCAGGACACTAGAGAGCTCTTTCTTCAATCAAGTTTTGGAAATACAGGGACTTTCTCAGATTGTTCACATTTTAAGCCCATGTGGGGGTAAGCAATCCCATGACCATGAGAAATCTAATACTATGTATAGGTAGCAACTATTTAAAATATTTTTATAAAGATAATCGTATAGATCATGAGGAACTAAGGTCAAGGGAATGTTTCTTTTTTTCCCTTCATTAGGAAAAGCAATAATCTCTCAGAATAAGAGAAGAGCATAAGAAAAGGTATTCTGAGGGTGGGGGAGGGAAAAGAGCAGAAATACAATATTCAAGAATTCATGTACCCACTACCTGATGAATATAACTGTAACCTCTTTATACATCACCCTGATGATAAAATGCAACAAAAGATTAAAAAACATTCTGATTTATATACATGCGTGTATATATACATATGCATACATATATTCTAAAATTCTATCTACTTCAATTATAGCTATTTGGGTGGGATAATGGGGCAATTAATTTTAGAAAGATTAAAAATATTTCCTAGTAGGCTTGTGAATATTGAGCTGGAATATACAAAGATTTGGATTTTGCCACAAATTGCCAATCGGTATGGAATGTTAAATTCTGGAGCCTGAAGTAAAAAAATCACCAGAAGGAACCACCATTTTTAATCCACGGATAACTCTCACATTCATCTCCATCAGTGGCATTAATAACATTAAATCATAAACATGCAGGCCCAAGAGCCATTAACAACGGTAATCTGGTCATCTCTGAAAATCACAAGACCCATTGGGATGCAGACTTTATAGAGGAAAAAGAAATCATTAAAACATTCATTCCGTATTTGCTATGGCCCTGCCTGTCACGATTCTGTCATGCCATCCTTGTCGTTACATTTGCTGAATATTGCTTTATGCAGATGTGGCTCCATAGAGCCTTTGTGAGCAATGAGATCTGTGATTTTTCATATTTACTATAGCAAGCAACTTAAGCTGTCTGAGACCCTGATGCAGAGATAAGGCAGATAGAAGAGCTCTCAAGTTCAGCAACCAGGCAGTACATTAACCAGGCTTTGCTGTGGACAGAGACTCCTTAAGCCAAAATGGTGAGTATCTACCACGTGTCATGTCCTTGAGTCAAATGGATGCCTGGATGGTAAAACAAACATTGGGGACATCTATTCTAAGCATGCATTTGGTTCAGTTAATCAGAGATAACATTTACATAAAGGCAGAGGACACGCCTCCTTCCTAAGGTCTCCCACATGTCAGCCATCACATATGGCTGTGCTTTGGACCCTGTTAGGACCAGAAGAAATGGTACTGTTGACCACAGTGTGGAGAATGTGGGTGGGTTTAATAACGGTGCCTGCTTATCTCCTCGCTTCTCCTCTATATAAGGCAGAATGAGCACCAGAGAGATTGGAAAGGAAGGACGGGGTGGACATGAAAAGTCCAGCTGGTTGCTGCTGGCAATCTCTCTTGTCTTGGAGAGAGGTGGAGGAAGAAAAAAAAATTGAGGGTGGGACATTGTTTTGGTTGCTACATGTTACTAGAGCCTTTAAATAATGGTCTGTCACATAGCTCCCGATAGATGTCATTCAAATGAATGAAAACTTGAATAAAGGAGCCAGTTGGTCATACTCATGTAAGGAAAGCAGTGGGGCCTGTAGGTTTAACTCGAGTCTTGCTTTCTAATAGTACAGCCATCCAGCATCACATTTCTTTCTTTGATCCTTTTCCCTTATTTACAGAATGAGATCCTTAACCGTCTTATATAATTGGATGGACTCTCTCAAAAAGAATAGGTTTGTGTTTTCTGCTTAGTTTTTCTTTTGGTATAGCCAGTGGAATAAATTTCTAGTTAGTAAATTTAGGAAGGTACGTGGGGAAATCAGTGATAGCATATAAAGCAAAATGTCACTGCAAGGTATTTCTCAAAAGTTGGTTTAAATTCCCAAGTGTTAGACTCAAAGGACTTAATTTGGTTTACATTTTCTAAATTACACTTAATCAAATAAATGTCTATTTCAACCAAATGAAGCCTAGAAATATCTTTTGAAACAGGTGGAGATTCATAGATGAAATGACTTTTCAGATACCCTCACAACTTGACTCTTGAAAAATGTATTCTCTCTTTCAGTTTTCACCATTAAATATTTAGTTCTAATTTCTTTTTCCATTTTGACTCTTGTGAAACTCAACAGAAATTTGCTAAGAAAAAAAGAAACAGGCACACAAAAAATGTAACAGGCAAGGAGTTGAAACTCAGTGTAAGTTTCATTCATTTTCAGGTCAGATCTGATGTGATACATATAACAGATGCAGTTGTAAATCTTTGTGGTAAATATTGGGCTTAAAATTGGACGTCTTTTTCCTTTTTTCAGTTCTAATTCATATAGAAACTTATTACTATGCTTATTTTCAATAAGTGATACATATATTCCTTTTGTTAATAAACTCTTTTAAAAAAATCTTTAAAAGTAATCAGGTACTTGAATATTTACTCAACAAATTCTGAAGTGATGGTCCCTTCTTTTGAAAGAGATGGCACATCACAACAGTCAGTTGACTTGACAACTGAGACAAGCGATTGTTTATTGGAAGCCGAGTCCCGTGGAGATCAAATCTTTGACTCTACTGGCCTGTCAATAAGATTGCCTCACTCTATAATGCTTGCTTTGCAAATGGGAGAGAAGTTTAAAATCAAGGCAGAGCTACCTTCCTTCCATCCTAACCTCTGTGAAGATGGGTATTTGCCTGAGATCCTTGGGTCTAAAGACAGGGAGTTAGAAGACAGTGCTTCTGATTAACCTGTATCGCGAGTCCAATGCAAATGCTATTAAAGACTCATTGGATAGTATAGGGACCGATTACTTACCCAGGGAGTTCTAAGTAAATCGAAGCAAATTGCCTGAGATTTAATTTAGCAAACATTTACCAAGCATCTGCTCTTCTCACAGTCCTGGATTTAGAGCTCAGGAACACACACACACACACACACACACACACACACACACACACACACAACTGCAACAGATACAGTTTACCCACCAGTAGCTCATTCTCTGGATCTGTGCACGACATTTCTTTGAGAACATTCCATCCAGGGGAATAAAATGTAGGACAAACTATTAAGGAACTTGTAGCATGCCACTCTAAATCCTCTGAACCCCTTACACAACTATATTACGCATGTAGCTATATTACGCAACTGTAATAGAAGGTCTGAGACAATAGAGGAAGGCTATGGAATCAAAAGAGTTGCCCAATTCTGACTAGATAGGCTAGAAGAAACTTTGTAGAAGACATGGACTGTGAATGAACATTAGACTCACAGCGGTTAAACACTCGAGATCAAGGACTTCTCAGGCTGATTAAAAGTGGTTTGAGTAATACAGCATTAAAAGTAGAGTGATAATAAACTACTTATAAGTACCAGGCATTGCTCCCCTTCTTCTGTTCTCTCTTTTCCTCCTCCCCTCCTCTGCCTCCTCCTCCTCCTACTTCTCCTCCTCCTCCTCTTCCTTCTTTCTTCCTTTCCTTCAACAATCCTATGATTTAGTTAGGAATCCTTGGAAGAAACAGAAGTAGAGAGAGAATAACTTTCCTGTAGTCACCCAGCTAAGCAGTGGAGGACAATAAACACTGTACTGGTCGTGCTAGAGATGGCTGACTGCTTCTGGGAGGTGAATGAGGGGGATAATTTGAAAAGTAGGTAGGACAAGACTGGACTCACCGTCCAATAAAATAAGCACCAGTAACTGGCACTCAAAACTGTCTGGGAGGGGGAGGGTGGAGGAGTGGATGGTCAAGGAGGCAGAGGAATGAAGTGTGGAAGGGGAGGAATACAGTTATAAAATTCAAGGCATAGTCTGCAAAATTAAGACAATCGAGGGAAGGGATGGAAGGGGAGGGATGGGAGAGAACAATTGTATTCACACAATATTTCATTGAGTGGCAGCTCTTTTGTACAACTACCTAAAGATAAAAATGAAATAAAAAAGAAGAGAAATGGGTAGGAGTTCGATATGAAATTTTCTTATAGGAACCATGAGTAATCGAGCATAAAGTCCGTGTTTCAGGAAGAAAACATTGTTGAATGAACGCATGCTACAACAGGCAAGAAAGACCCCATTTGTAGGTCATATATTTGTCTCCTGCCATAATTTAGGTGACAGATGGTTAGGGGCAAACCAGATGTGTGCCAGTGAGTGGGGACAACAAAGGGAAACCAAGAAGCTGATGCCAAAAGCGTCCAGAAACCTTTACGTGTTTCTCAGAAAGTGTTTCTGCTTGTTTTCTAGATCAGGACAAGAGCCAGGGGCAACCAAACCTATGCCAAGTCAGCCCTGCTTCTCAGACAACATAATATTCTTGGTTTGCCATGTAATAGAGTCTGTAACACTTTCCAGAACATTCTATAGACCATGCTGAACATACATACAGCGGTTCGTTTATCACTGGTATGACTCAGCTGGCTGCTTGAGAGAGTGGACACTTTCTGAGTTCTTCTGAGGCACAGTCATTGGTTTAAGCAGAGAGAAAATAGAGAAATAGAGGTAGAGTAAAAGAGAGGGATCGAGAAAAAGAGAAGGGAGAGAAATACAGAGGAAGGAGGGAGACAGAGTTTAACCTTATTTTTTAAAAACTTTAAACTTTCTGGCTAGGTGCTGGTGACTCGTGCCTACAATCCAAGCAACTCAGGAGGCTGAGATCCGAGGCTCCTGGTTTGAAGCCAGCCTGGACAGGAAAGTCAGAGACCTTTATTTCCAACGAGTCACAGAAAAAGCAGAAAGTGAGGCTGTGGCTCAAGTGGGTAGGGTCCAGGCTTGAAGTTCAAGCCCCAGGACTGCCAAGAAAACAAAACAAAACAGCAACCAAAACCCTTTAGATTTCATGCTTAAAGGAAGCTCTTGGGTAATTCCAAGATTCCGAACACACAGGTCTTGTGTTTAGTTGGTATTGTTAGTCCCTATCTCAATCATACATTCTTTCTCTAAGACATAAAATGGATTGTCTAGTGACAATATATCACAGTTCCTTCCCTAGAAATGACAAATACACTTTAAAAAAAATAAATCAAGGGGCCGGGAGTTGGGCCTGGTGGTGGAGTGCTTGCCTAACATGCACGAAGGCCCAGGTTCGATTCCTCAGTACCAAATACATACAAAAAGCTGGAAGTGGTGTTGTGGCTCAAGAGGTAGAGCTCTGGCCTTGAGAAAAGTTCAAGGTCAGTTTACAGGCCCTGAGTTCAAGTTCCATGACTGGCAAAAAAAAGTATGAATCAAGCATACAGATACATTTTAACTTCTACCCAATTGAAAGGAATTTTTAGGGCCTGTTCAAACTGCTGGATTCACATTCTTTGCAAATAGTTTAAAAGAGAACTTTGCAGGGGGAGAGGGGTGAGGAGAATACATTTTGGGTTGTTATCATATCAAAGAGCGCTCTACAATGATATGTTTTGAAGCAGCGACACTATGGACTCACTACTGGGAGAGAACAGAAATGGAGAGAAAAACCAGAGCACCGGATTCGAGAAACCTGAAGTTTGCCCAAATGGTTTTCAAAAGGGCAGTGCTGCCATCAGAGATACTGAATTATTCAGCCCTGAGCCTTGGAGGTTTTGGTATGCTGAAGACGTTGTATAAGGATTCCGGGGTCACTGCAGATATTAAAAATTGGTATCGAGTCTCTCGCCTACTAATCAGACTATGGAAGAAAGATTCAGGCACACCATGGAATTTCTAAGAATTCAGATGGGGGTCGAACCGATAGCAGCACATTCACAACAAGTCTGTGGTGCACTCGTATGAAACATTCTCTATCATTCATCTCCAATTTTCAGGAAGCTCTGGGTGTATAAGTGAAAACACACGAGTTGGCCAGTCTGGCAGTCCAGTGAAATGATAATTACAATTTTGTCAAGAGAGTAGGGAATTCGAAGTTTCACAAGGGAGGAAGGGGGAAATATAACCCTATTTATGGGGGAAAAACATTATGCTTTTTGTTTGATAGAAAAGTAATTATTGCAGAAGGATGCCTGGAAGATCTCAGAGAAAGTCGTCCCCTGTTTAATAAGTTCTTGTGGCAGCTAAGTGGGGATCAGGCTGTTCTTTATCAGGTTTGTGTTCAAGTAGCACTAAATCTATGCAGGTAGGAATTAAATAGTATCTGAGTTTAATTAAAATTATAAAAAAAGGAGAAGAATGGTTCGGAGACTGCTCGACTGCATTCTAACCAGTAACCTCAGACCCTAATTAGAAATGCTTTTCATATCTTCTCTGTGCAAAAGCTTAATCTGACGTGAGTCTGTACAGCTAGGGCTTGGGGACCTATGTCAATTCTCCATTCGATCTTAGTTTGTATGGAGGCGGGCGCCTCTGATTGACCGAACCCAAGCACAGATCCCGTGACCTTGTGGGGATTTTCATGTGAGGTGTTAATTGAGAGGGTGGGTTAATCTTTGAGAATCATTGTCCCCAAGCTCTGGGTAAAGTTTTTTTTTTCTTTTTCTTTTTTTTTCTTTTTGTCCCCCTTCGTTTCCTTATTCGACAGTGCATTTGATCTCTACCTTTTCCTTCTGTGACAGTTGCTTAAAACCCATCCCCAAATTCTCCTTTGATAAATTTGTTGAGGACTGGTGTTGATAAGCTTCAGTCCCCTCTTGTTTGATTTCATGTGCTTGTTTGTGTGCTGAGCTCTAAAGGGAGAGGAGTGTCTCACTGAATTATATTCACGTCCGACTTAGAGACAGATAAATGCACACACAGTAAAGATAGCAGGCTCTTTTTTCTGCCCCTTACTCTGCTCTTGCCCTCCCCCAACCCTCCCTGCATGCTTCATTCTCTCCAGAAAGAAAAAAAATGACTCATGTATGGATAGAAAGAGGCTTCAATACCAGACAGACAGAGAAAAATATGAAGGGAGCTGCTAATATGATTGCTGCAATATACATATACATATATGTATACAGAAAGAGAGAGAGAGAGAGAGAGAGAATGAGAGAGAGAGAGAATGTTTTAAAATCTTGCCTTGAAGAAATCTTAAATCATACAAAGCAAGGAGACCTTGTAGAAAGTAGTATTTCTATAAACACACACACACATATTTGAATGACCATCTCGTACTTGGGAAATGTGCAGAAAGACAGCCCATTCTTTCCCCCCCCCTGCTTTTTAAAATAAATAATGAATGACTTTTTTCATGTGTTATTGTAGAGGCCTGTCATTTCTATCGTGAAGAGTAAAATTTTTTCCCTTTCTTTCTTTCTTTCTTTCTTTCTTTCTTTCTTTCTTTCTTTCTTTCTTTCTTTCTTTCTTTTCTTTCTTTCTTTTTCACTCCAGGCAGGATTAATGTATACTGGCTGACCTTAAAAATGACTCCCCAGTGAACAGGACTGTAGTTAAAAGAAGCAGAAGTAATACTGTTCACACGAGAAACACAAGGAAACAATAATGATTTTTAAAAAAGGATTATTAAAAAAAAAAGCACAAACGTTAGCTGTCCTTGACATGCAACACATTTCTCTGATTTGTTTCATTACAGCAGCCATAGATGAGTTTAATTACAATGCTTCCAGGCTGTGTGTGTGTGTGTGTGTGTGTGTGTGTGTGTGTGCCATTGCTGAAATGCTAGAGGAACTCATTGCAACTGCAGGGCAGTTGATGGACAGCCAGAGGCCCCGCCCTGACCAGGGG
This sequence comes from Megascapheus bottae, assembly GCF_031878675.1. Classification (NCBI taxonomy): domain Eukaryota; kingdom Metazoa; phylum Chordata; class Mammalia; order Rodentia; family Geomyidae; genus Megascapheus; species Megascapheus bottae. Next base: position 9,570,377 of record NC_143538.1, on the reverse strand, counting down.
GACTGAGGGGAGAGGAGGGAGCCTGCCACACAATGGGTCACTGTGCCTTCCAGTGGCAGATTCCCTCTGTGACTTGCTCTGACTCCACCAGGCAGGGGTGCAGAAAGAGGTGGAGGGAGGTGATGGGAGGTGAAGGCCATACAGGGCCAAGCAAGTTGTCATTTTTCTGGTCATCACCAGAATACAGTGCAGCCACTGGCCAAAGATCCCTGTACTGTGTCTCTCTTGTAGTCTGGCTTTTAATTATTTGGAAGGATCTAATTAATTACTAGGAGACCAAAAAGTCTCTGTGACTCCAATTGAGTTCATTTAAAAGAATATTGATAAAGTAATATTCATCCTCCTCCTCAGATTAATAAGTTAATAGCTTTCACATTTAAAGACATTTCACAGTTCTGATAATAAACTGACCCCTGGCACTGAACAGTTACAGTTTTTTTTTTCTTTTTGCACACATTGATTGATTAAATACACGGAAGTCTAAGCAGTTTCTTGCTTAATTTCTGAATATTCACTTTCTCAAGACAGCACCATTGTGCTTCGCGGAGAGATCAGAAACTCTGATTTTTTAAAATAATTTGCCTTTATTGTGAATGTATTCTTATTTATTTTAAACCTGTTGGTTCTCTCAGCATGTTCTTGTTGCCTTGATTAAATGGTTTTTGTGGGTGCTGCTGGTGGTGGTTTTGTTTTTTATTTGGGTGGTTGTGGGACTTGACCTCAGGGCCGTGGGCTCTGTTCTTGAGCTTCCTTTGCTCAAGGCTAGGGCTCTGTCACTTGGAGACACAGCACCACTGACCATTTTCTGCTGGTTCATTAGAGATCAGAGTCTCACAGACTCTCCAGCTTGGGCTGGCTTTGAACCACGATCCCCAGATCTCAGTCTCCTAAGTAGCTAGGATGCCAGTCGTGAGCCACCAACCTCTCCCCTTTCCCCCTCCTCCTCCCCAATACATGCTGGTTTTGACTCCTTTGCAAACTAAAAACTTGGACTTAAAATGCAGAACTGTGTATTGAAGTCTAGGCAGGAAGGAGAATGAACCGACGTTATTTCAGTCATTTGTCATGCATCTGCCTTGAAAGACTTCCCCTACCCACCTCTTCATTAGCTCAAATCAACTACTTTTCCTTTTTCATTTTTTTTTTTTTGCCAGTCCTGGGCTTGGGCTCAGGGCCTGAGCACTGTCCCTGGATTTTCTCAAGGCTAGGGCGCTACCACTTGAGCCACAGCACCATTTCTGGCTTTTTGCTATGTATGTGGTACCAAGGAATCGAACCCAGGTCTTTGTGCATGCTAGGCAAGCACTTTAACCACTAGGCCAAACTCCCAGCCCCCCAAATACTTTTCCTTTTAAGCCCAGGCTCTGAACCAGTTCAAGCAAAGCCATGGGAAAGTCAAAGACTTAAAAACCATCATTTCCATCACAGGGTCTAAGTCCAAGAAGAAAGCCACAGAGCTCAAGCATTGTTCAATACCCTGTCACTGTCACCACGGCTTCATTCTGAGTCCATGTTTTCAAATGAAGGCTTTAATTTGGCTCGTCCCAGGGACAGGTTCAGGAAGGAAGTCCACAGCCTCTGCCTGCGAGGAAGGGATTTCAAGGTAGGGCCAAAAGTGGAAGGATATGACAGAGGCCAATGCGAGTTCAAACAAAATTTGGCCTGGTGACAGATGCCATCTTGTGGGTCATTCTGCCACTCTGCCTCCTGCCACTTTTTATAACAAGAGCAGATAAAGAGGACTCGATTCTTAGTGAATTAGGATTGGAAAAAGTAATTCGAAGACGAGAGTGAAGTTGGCTTTAGGCCTTTTTTTTTTGTCAGTCCTGGGCTTGAGCTCAGGGCCTGAGCACTGTCCTTGGACTTTCTCAAGGCTAGAGCTCTACCACTTGAGCCTCAGCACCACTTCTGGCTTTTTTCTATGTATGTGGTACCCAGGAATCAACCCAGGTCTTTGTGTATGCTAGGCAAACACTAGGCCAAACTCTGGGGCCTGGCTTTTAGGCTTCATAGGAATAAATGTATTTTTATTTTTTGCTTCTTAAGTGAACAGAAGGTGAAAGGAATCATTAAAGTTGCCTTTGAAATTTCAGGGAGAGGGAGAGAGGGAGAGAGAGAGAGAGAGAGAGAGAGAGAGAGAGAGAGAGAGAGAGAGAGAGAGAGAGAGAGAGAGAGAGAGAGAGAGAGAGAGAGAGACAGAGAGAGAGAGAGAGAGAGAGACAGACAGAGAGAGAGACAGAGAGAGACAGAGAGAGACAGAGACAGAGAGACAGAGAGAGAGAGAGACAGAGAGAGAGAGACAGAGAGAGAGAGAGAGCGAGAGCAGGTTATTGCTTTGTGAAGACCCCAGCTCCCATTCTAAAACTTGTCTTTCCAAATGTGGAAAGACACTTGATCTCAGTGTGAACATCTGTAACACACTGCATCTATACAAATGTTTTGTTTAGCAGGTTTTTCTTTTCCTCCTTCAATAATTGACTTGGAACTGGCTGTTGCATAAGTCACAGGTCTACAGAAATGAGATCTTGCCCCCCTCCATCTATTTTTTTTGGATGGGATCATCTAATAATACGGACACACAGAAATACATGGAATAGCTGAGAAGTTAGCAATAATGACAGAGGCTCATGCTTGAAATCCAGGAAGAACTTTTGTGGGTTTTCAATGATTTGACAGACTCCCAGGTGCTATTGACAGACAGGAAGTGACCTGTGATGTCACAGGATGAAGAACTGAGCCAGGCCTCTACCATAGGACCCTACACAAATATTTTTCTCTTGTTATGATAATTATTTAAAAGTAGGAGCCCCAGGCCTGGAGTTTGGCCTAGTGGTAGAGTGCTTACCTAGCATGCATGAAGACCTGGGTTCAATTCCTCAGTACCACATACATGAAAAAAAGCCAGAAATGGTGCTGAGGCTCAAGTGGTAGAGCTCTAGCCTTGAGAAAGCCCAGGAACAGTGCTCAGGCTCTGAGCTCGAGCCCAGGACTAGCAAAAAAAATGTAGGAGCCCCAATCTCTATTGTCTCAATTAACCCAATTTTACTATATGGAACATAATTTGGAAGCAAAATATCTCAGGATTTTGTAAGGCCCATGGCCTTTGGACTGTGAGTGCAACATTGCCAAGTATTTGCTATCCAGCAGGGTTTATGTATCTTCATTCTTGATTCCTGGAGCACAATGAATACCCAGCTGTTTGGGGCCCTTAGGGTAGCTTACTTCGAAGGCAAATTCCTTAGGATCTGTGAGTCGAATCCCTTGCTCTGACCTTCTTCTTGGTGATTTCAAGGCTTCACACTGGGTCCAAGGAACAGCATGATTTAAGTGTCAACTCCAGGCACAGGGCCTAAACAGAATCACTGTATGTTCCTCTAACAGAACCAGGTTGCTTTATTTCTGGAAACCCCTAACTTCTCGTGGCTGCATAAACTTCCAGTGGAACATGGATGATGGATGGTTTTCAAATTCCTGATGGGGAATTTTGACATTTTAATAAGGGATCATGAAAACTTCATTAAAGGGTCATAAAAAAGATATAGCCAGCCTCTCCTTTTTTTTTTCTTCCTTTTTTTTTCCCTTTCCACTCATGAGAAACATATCCAACAGACTCAGGTGCTCTGTGCAGAACATTTTGCAATCCCAACCCCAGGTTTTTTATTTTTAAATTTTTTAACCTTTTTATCAAAGTTCAAACTCTCTGGCTTTGCACAGAATAAAGATGTCAGCTCTTCACAGTTCTGCAATTTCAGAGTCAGGCTTGGGGTCTAGAGCCAACCTTTTACCTTTTGAACTTCCCATCTCCTCAATCCACCTCCCCCCCAAAAAAAACCCAGCTCTAAAGGAGAAAGATAGGAGTCAGTCCCTGAAAAGTACACTAGGCATTTGAAAATACACAGCCCTGACAGTTCCCTGGCAGTTCCCTGGTGCCCAAGATTCCCCTCTCTCCTCTTTTTTTCCTTCCCTCAATCAGATACAGCACCAGCACCCTCTCTCTTTCTCTCTCTCAGGCTACCACAGCAAAGGAGGAGAAAGGGGGCGAAAAAGTTGGCAATTTAATTCAAACAAAAGAAGCTCGAAATCTATAAGCACAGCAACTCTGAGGTTTCTGGCAACAGAATTCTAATTAGTATGCTGCTATTTTTCTTTTAGACAGATGAGCAATGCCCCCTATTGACTCTAGCAGGCAGGCTGGTAAGGGTAGGAAAAAAAAGAGGGGGGGCAGGTGGGGGTGAGCCAGCAAACACTGCAGATTGCAAATTATATTGCAAACTGTGCCAAGTCCCCAGCTCTTGGCATCAGATTTTTTTTTTTTAAGGACACCCTGGAAAAGGGAAAAGAAGCCCTCAGCTAAAGGATAGGAATGAAGTGTTTTACTCTGTGATAAGTCTTTGCTGAAAACTCAAATAGCCAAGTACACAGGAGGGTTTTAAAATATTCATAGATAGAAGTGAAAATGAGGATGGGAGAAAGTATATTTGTTGCCAGGTCAATTGACAATTCATTCTGCATGTTAATAGCAAGTAGCGATCTAATTTTAAAGGGACATACTAGTTTATTTATTTACTTATTCATTTATGCCGGTACTAGGGCTTGAACTCAGGACCTGGGTTGCTGTTCCTTTTCTTTTTTTGCTCAAGTCTCTTTCCGTTGAGCCACAGCTCCACTTTGGATATTTTGTTGAATAACTGGAAAGAAGACTCCTGCTCAGGCTGGCTTTGAACCAGGATCTTCAGATCTTATCCTTCTGAGTAACTGGGATTCCAGGCAAGAACCATCAGTGACTGGCCGAGATTAATTTTTAAACAATTTTGAATGTGATTTTTTTTGATGATTCTGAGACAAGGGACAAAGAAATAACAGCAAGGCTTATGATGACACCAAAGGCTGTCGGATTATTTTTCCTTTCGCAATGTCTTCTCTCTCATATATCTTATCTGTGTCCTTTGATTCTCTCTTCTTTTCCTCCTCTTGACCCTTCTGTTGTACACAAGGCCTTTCACAAATACCAAAATCTTATATACAATGAGATTATAAGCAGAATGACCATTTTCTTTCAATAATTAGTCCATCTTCTATTCTGTGGCTCACTTTTTGATATCTTGGATTGGAGGTCTGAGCAACAATTGAAAGGAAGAAAGTCAAAGGGAGCTTACCAACGCCTACCCCTTAGCTGAGAGTGTTCTGAAGATGTTTTCAGGGGGTAATTTTGGCTGTGCTTGTTCGAACACATCCCCTCGCAGATCTGACTGCAGTTTATTGAGAGCAGGTTCAGGAAAGTGGATGGATCTCTTTACTTCTTCATTGCATCCATTTCATTTTGAGTTAATCCTTTCAGAACAGCCTCTGAGGTGTAGGAAGAACACTTGAAAAATTCAGAGAATGCTGTTGACTTTTCTAGTGGAACAGCATACTTGTCACTATTTACATATATGTCTTTGTCCCAGGAGGGGGAAAAAACAGCACAGGAATTGGTCTGGTTTAGCAGAACACATTTCCTATACAAAGGAATGTGGATCCTTCAAACACAAACAAGCAAATCAAGAACCCAACAACACACCCTCATGCAAACTGGGGATGAGGTTTGAGAATAAAGTGCTGGTTACAAATCCACAGGGTGAATTTTGGGAGGAGGAGGTGAGTGGTCTGGCTGTCCTTAAACAGAACTGGACTAAATTTGCAGGGATTAATGGCTTCCAGCTAACCAAGGAGTAGACACTGAAGTCAATACCTGCAGACATTTAATACCTATAGAATACTTTAAAGGATCTGTTAATTTCTTTTCAAGATGAGACCGTACTCAAGAATTGTGGAAAAGAAAGTTATTCATTTTATTTTATTTTTTTTTCAGTGTAAGTCAAACCCAGGATAATATCATTGGAATCCAAGGTTTCCTTGGAAACCCTTGAGGGAATGGGAATAATGCGGGGTCATTTACCATGATCCAAACTCCATCTAGACAAAAAAAAATAAAGCTGTAAGCTACATAGTTGAAAAAATAGATTTCTCATTAAGGTAAATTAATTGTTTAATTATTGTGTGGTGCTGGAGTTTGAACTCAGGGCCTTGGGCATTTGAGGTATATTCACTGCCATTGAGCTATATCTCAGCCCTGTAAACCTATGTAAAACACTCTCTTGAAAGAAATCTATAAAAGATAATTCAGGTTTTTTTTTAATCTTGTTGAAATTTTGCTGGGTAGAAGAATTTCAAAACTACTCTTATCTGTCTGGGGCCGCTAAGAATCATTGTCCTGCTTCTGTTCTGCAAATATCCTCTAAATGCAGTCCTGAATGAGAATGATTTATTCCTTAATGACTGTGAACAAGTATTTTCTTTTTTTTTTTAAAGGACAGTGTTTCATATATTTGAAAGGGAGAATGACACTAAGTCAAGCCTCCACCCTTAGAATAGAGATCTAAAATTCAGAAGCTTTCAATGGATGATAGCAAACCTCAAAATCTGAGAGTGGATTCTGTGCCATTCTGGGGGGAGGGAGGAGCAGAGCCTTATCAATTATCAAAAGTTGCAATTACTTCTGACAAGGCTGCTTTTCAGTGGAAAAACTTTCTCCACTCCTCACCCCCCCATACCCGTAAGCTCACGTCCTGGTTGAATTCTGTGCTCAGGTGAAAGGAGGTGACAGGCAATTTTAGCACCCAGTGGCTTAAAGCAGTTCAAATGACCACTGAAGTCATATTAACTTGTCAAATTGACCAGTATTTTCTGTCATTGAAACATTAGAATGAATAGCTCCAGACAATAAAATTGTTTCAATTATACTGCATTAGGCCTGGGCACAAGTAAGTAAAAGATGCAGAAGGCAAAAGGGGAAGCTGTGGTCTACGTGTTCTTAAGTCTTGACAGTCGAATTCCATTGGAAGGCATTTAAATATGTACCTGTTAAGAGAATATAAAGCAATATTCATGAACAAATGTCTATTAAGGGAAGTGGCCAAATGCATCTTATACTCATCCACCTACCACCCCCTTCCCCCCCACAAACATCCAATAACCACCAAAAATGATGCAACTGTTTATTGTTAGACTATTGGCCTTGAAGATGAACTAGATTAAATGAAATTATCCCCAGTTATTAAAGTCACGGCAAATTGATGCTAATTATACTAATTGAGTATTAATTGAGATGTCTTTTATAAATAGCAAGGAGGTGAAGTAAAAAGGAACAATTTTCATAGTCCAAAATGAACACAGTTCTGTTCCCCCTTCTGTTGCACCGGGAGAGGTAGTGAGCCTTTGCAAAGCCCCCTGCTTGCTTCCTCCTAAGGCAGAAGATGCCTGTGACAGAGAAGACAGGAGCTAGCATGGATTCCTGCAAAATTGCTGGAGGCTGCAGACAGGGAGTGCCAAATTTAGAGTTTCCCACTGGGGTGGATGGTGGATGGCATTTTTTTTTGCACGTGCTTGTGTGCTGGAGAGGGTGTCTGCGTCTATGTGAATGCAAGTCATTGCTCAGCCTCTGAGACACAGATGAACAGAACACTGAATCACAATCATGAAAAGCCAAGGACTCTGATTCTTCCATGTCAAGCAATGCTCAGAGTCAGGCATCTTTGAGACCATCTTAGTCAAGAATCTTTGAGTTGGGCAGCTGGGCTGAAGGTAACCAGTAACCCCTTGGGCTACGTTGAGAGGAGCGGTGCATGGCTGAATATTCGCTCTTCTTTTTAAAAACAAATCATGAAGGACCCATTGTGCATTTCAAAGCTTGATGCATCTATGTTATGATGCCTCTTCTGCATTAGGAGAAAAGTAGAATGAATCCCCCAACAGAAAGTTACCATCTTGAGAAAAGGCATTCCTTTATTTTTGTACTTTATCACTCTTTACTTAGCATGACTAAATTAAAAAGGACAAAAGAAGAACTAGAAGACCATTCTCTGGATTCTTGATGAAAGATTTCAAATTCCTTTACATGTTATTTAAAAGTCAACAATCACTTTTCTCATCCTCTTCCTTTCCACCAAGCCCTTCCCTCTAGAATGGTCTTGTAGATGCTTAGGATATGTGGGATTGTACTGGGAATGATAAGAGACAGTGAGCCGATGAAAACATAGCACTCACACTTCAAGGAGTTCAAGGTCAAGTGAGTCTCTGAATATTTGCAGACTTGACTGTGGATCAGGATGAGGGCTGATGAGCTATGGGGTATAATGTGGTGTATTTTCGTTAACCATGCTATCTGGAGTTCTTGTCTTGACTTCTCTTGAAGTCCAGTGTAACACAAGATGACCCAGGATCCAAATGAAAGACTTTCATACGAGTTAAACTGAGGTATCCCATTGGGTGCCCGTGGTAAAATCCTGGTGTAACAGCCACTATGGTCAGAGGAGACCTGCACCCAGAAGTCACGAGAGTGTCTTAACATCACACAATCTTGTGGAGACACCAGTCATTTTTATAGTTGTCTGGTGCCTGTGCATTAGGCACGATTAAAGCAGCCCAAGCCTAGAATGACCCGCAGCCCACGGATGCTACAATCCAATCCCAAGGTAATTCTGCAGCCAGGACAGAGTGCAAGCTCTAACTACGGGCTGATGCGGTGAATTCAAAAGAGAGCATTGGGGGCTAGCAGTTACGGCTGAAAGGGGAAATCAGGAAACAGCAGTAGCAACTGCTTTTGTCTACAGCCTGCTCTTCAAGACCAGAGAGGATTCAGTGGGTGGTAGACCTGCTTTCTACTTCCCAATTCTAGCCATAACCCTGCCAGTTACACTTTAAAATTACCTTAAAAATGCCAATTAACCCATTCAGTTCTGTGTGGCATACAGTGAGCAGTCAGTGACAGTCAAGTTGCACATGGTAGCCTGACAATAAGAAACACATACATGAGTACATGTATTTACACACACACACACACACACACACACACACGTGCGCGCGCGCGTGCATGTGTGCACGCAGGTACAATTACGATTAAGGGGAGGGGTGGAGAGGGGACACACTAGCTTGCTTCAACAAGCCTTACTGCATATTGTTATGCTTGATATTGCATGGGAATTTAATAGTTTTTTTTTCCATTGATAAAATCAAGAATAGTCAGGTGCCTCAAGATTCCTTTCCCGTTGAGACGTATAATGAAGACCTGCATATACAGATAGTATTTACAAGAAAGAAAGCAGTAAATGAGATTTGGCAATGCCACCCCTTCCCTATCCCATTTTTAATTGTGTCTCAGCAGCTTGAAAAGCAACTGCGAGTTAATTTTAACCATATCACTTTGGATGTTATATTTAGTGTTTACTCTGAAGAAAGTAGCATTGATTTAAACTCAACATTTTCTATTGCAAAGCAATTAATAAAATTACTGTTTACTTACATGGCATCTTCAGCTTCCAGTTTCAAAGCACTTCCCAGCACTTTTTATTTCTATTTCTCCTCACTAAGTGGCTAGGGGGTTGTGAAGGGGTGTGTGCTCTTTTTTTGGGGGGGGGGGAGATTTGTGAATAAAGAAATGGTGGCTACTGATGACTTCTTAGCCAATGGAGGCAGAATGTTCTGGGTGATGTTTCTCAGGATCACAGGTACAGCATTCCAGATTAAAACTGATTGCTTGATGGTGTAGAATTCTGGACTTCCATTTGAGCACTTAAGTCAGAAGCTATGGAGTCTAGATTGATTTCACAATGAAAGGTGGGTTGTGGGGCTAGAATAAGGAGGAAGGTAGTTTATAAACACAGCCTCCTTACAGCATGGAATTGGAAATCGTCAGAACTTCTGGATTGTATTTTCCCTGAGGAAAATGATGCTACCAGGCATAGGCCGTATCTAAGATTTTCAGACGAGCAAAGGAATTCCATTCCATCAGTGAATTCCTTGCATGGAGCAGCAGTAGTTCCCATAAGAATGAGGACTCCAGGTTCCTAACTGATATGGTCATCTCGGGGGGCGGGAGGAGTGGTGGCTCTCACCTGTAATCCTAGCTACTCAGGAGGCTGAGAGCTGAGGATTGTCGGGGTTTGAGGTTCTTATCTCCAATGATGCACCAGAAAACCAGAAGAGGCACAGTAACTCAAAGTGATTGAGCACTAACCTTGGAGACAGGGATAGCACCCAGGCCCTGAGTTCGACCCCATATTTGGTGGTCTGTGAGCAGGATGGAGAATGACCAGATATATGTATTATGTGAATAAATATAAATATCTGTGGGTAATTGGATATGTCAAATGCACACATTTTTGGAATAATGTTCACTTTTAGGTTACTCTGTATTTGAGTAGTTTAAGCAAATTTCCAGTCAAATACTGATTTGGCTGGGTACTGGTGGCTTATGCCTATCATCCTAGGTGTTCAGGAGGCTGAGATCTGAGTAGCATGGTGGAAAACCAGCCAGGCCAGGAAAGTTGGGGAGACTTTTATCTCTGATTAGCCACAAAAAGTCCAAAGTGGAGCTATGGTTCAAGTGGTAGACTTCTAATCTTGAGCATAAAAGCTCAGGGACCGTGCCAGACCTTGAGTTTAAGCCTCAGGTCTGACAAATAAATAAATAATAAATGAAAAGAATTGATTTGAAGAATTACTCAAGTTGAACATCAGTATAGTTACAGGTTTTTTTTTTTTTTTGCGTGTGTGTGTGTGTGTGTGTGTGTGTGTGTGTGTGTGTGTGTGTGTGTATGGTTTATATCTGTCCATTGCTGTCAGAACTGCTGAATCTTGTATGAAAGCTGGCTAGGATTCTTTGCCTTCAAAATATTTGAATGGCTTCGGGAGTAAATTTCCAGGTGGTAGACAATGATTTCTCTCCCTGGCCACATCAACCAAGGCACAGAGAAAGCGGACTAGACTTTCTTTCTATATATAAACACACAAATAATTACACAGTGCTACAAATCAAATTTTAGAAGCGTGTGTCAGATTATAGGTCCTTTTTTTCTGCCCCATATTTTATCTGTCATTATTGCTAGAAACTAAAAGTTAATCGAGAAATCCTGCCTCTCCTTCATTCTGAGTTTTCAGTGGCACACTACGTTTGGCTACCAAACTCTCAAACTACAACATTTAGCCGTAAGATGAAGAAAACCTATCCATAATTTCTAACCCTAATAAGAAAGGTAGACTTTTAGAGAAGGCAGATGAAAAACACAGATTTTACAATAAAGCATCAGGCAATTTTATTGGCTTCTACAATTTTAGAAAGAAAGACAAAATATATTGCCCAGATTATTTGGGAGTGATGCAGTATTTAATTTTATGTTATTTTCCCAAACACAAGAGTCATGGTACATGAGTTTGTGTATATGTGTATGCATTTGTATATGCCTGTGTATGTGCATTTAATATAGATTTAAATTTAATCAAGATAGAGGGCTTATCTTTTGTGTATGTGGCAGAACATACATGCATGAGATCACTTATCACCACCCCAAGAAATCCAAAAAGAAAAATAATTCACTTTAAGAAGGACAAAGTAAACAGATCATGAACTCTCTTGATGGTGTAAATTTGATCCTAAGTGTAGCTGTAGATCAGATAAGATGATGTTTGGAGTTCATCTTAGCATTTCCTTATTTTAGATGAAATGTGAGTATGAAGAGAAGCTATCATTTATAATTTAAATTTTTTCTCTTCTCCATTCTCTCCTTCCTTTACAGAATTGATTGTAATCTTTCTAGTAGTACAGGTAGAAAGAAGAAAAGATATTACAGAGAATAACAACAACCCAGAGAAATCATAACTAAATAGGAGGAATTGTATCTCTCCCAATATCCCTTTTAATACGTACCCCAAAAAACCAGGCTGGGTGAAGGGAAATTGTGTCATATACAATGTTCTGGGCATTTTCTGCATCAAGTGAAGGGGAAAAGAAAACAACCAAACAACAACAAAAACTACCTCTGGATATTCATGTACCTGTAAGTTGAACAGATGTTCACAGTACAGTGAAAGGACAGGCAGTTGACCTATGTAAGATGAGGTGTCACATTGACAGAAGACAGCAGGAAATGGTGGTTCTTAGACAGGAAGTAACACCTGAATGAGTCTGAAGGTTGGAGGAATAGGGAAACATATTTCAAGTATTACTTGGTACCACTTCACAGAGTTTTAGTAATTAGAAATGAAGTTTAACAGTGGCTCAGCTTATTCCTAGGAAACACAGGCAACTTTATTTCCTCCATACCTGCAAGAGATCCAGCCCATCTCTATATTGGTTTATCTATGACCGCATGTGCCTTCTTTTGTTATGTCTACTTGTCAAAATGAGAGGGGACCACCATGATCTTCTCTCTTAAAAACACTGACCATGGCATAAACAAATGCATAGGTCAACTTTCCATGTGAATTAACGGTATAATTCGGATCTAGACTATATAGAAAGTACACTCAGGAAAGGTCAAGGAAATTTACAAACCACTCCCTCTCCCCACCCCTCCCCAAAGCAAGTGAGGAGGGATGGTTAGTATGTCACACTCTGTTTTCATGATCTAAAAGAATGAGCGTGGTTGAAAGAGTAGAATCAGCGTAACAGTGACTAAGCCAGTGTGCCGAGGATCTAGTTGAGATATATCTACTTTATGATCACGATGTGCAGACTAACAATTCTGTTGTCCTCATTTTAGGGTGAAAAGTTCCCCTGAGGGTCACACAAAATAAAATTACATCCGTGGGCACAGCAATTCCCATGATTCACCGGGCATGAATTAGAAATCCACGTGCAGGGCATTACCTGCACACTCTACTAGGTGGTTGGATATGTACCTAAGAAAATTTGAGCCTTGGCCTCTCATTTTTTTTTCCCCTGAGAGCTGCAGCCTCCTAATCTCAGAATAACATCAAGACAAAGAATACCCCACTCTTCTAGTGCCTGATAAAACCTTTGTGAGCCTCCTAAGTGATTAGAATAATGGTGTGGGATGGGTGGTGGTGGGGAGGGGAGGGAGGGGAGGGAGGAGAGATAAAAATACAAATTTCACTCAGATCGGCCTAGGATTACTTCCTTGTGCCCCTGCCTTTATTGAGCGATTTGGAGTTTCATTAGAATTCCGAATTCCTGTGGAAAGAGAAACCACAGTGGGCATAGACTTCTCTTTCAAGGGGACTGCAGGCTGACCCATCAAAATGAAAAGGCTCAGTGTTGTGCTGACAGGTCCCCGAGCAGGCCTGAGTGACAGCTTCATTTCAGGAGTTCTCAGATGAGGTCTGAATTGGGGAAGAAGGATGGGAGGGAGATAGGGCTGGAGACATTTTGTTCCTCCTTAAAGTGTCCGAGAGTCAACTCTGCAATCATGGACAAGGGACTGAGGTACAAAATACCACCTGCGTGCTCATCTCCAAATTTATTATTAATGCTGCATCCCTGGATGGTTTCACTGAGGACTTGAGATCTCAGAATGATGGGTTCCTTTTGAGTATAGCTATGGGGGGGTGGAAATAAAAAAATAAGAAAGAGAGCCCTGTAAGGAGACAACACCAACAGGTATAACACTGAGCTGGGGAGATACTTTTTTTCCCCTCAAAAGAATTGTGATTTAAACAGGACTTTTTTGTTGTTGTTGTTTCACACACCCCCCATCAACAGATACTACAGTAAGACATCTCATCAGACGATAAATGATGCAACATGAGTTGAACCACAGTAAAAGGGAACAATACTTAGCAGAACGAAAGCTCATCCTTTGAGCATTTGCTACAGTGGGTTAAATTTTCTTTTTCTGGAAATGGGATGTCTAATGAGAAGAGATGGGTATCTCCAAATCTGGCAGATTTTTGTATTTCCAAGGCAGTCAATAACCAATGAGTCACTCTACCACTGGTCTCTGCCCCAACTACTAATGAAAAACAGCTTGGAAGATGCAAACAACAGGCAAAATTCAGTGATCCCGTGGAGTACTTTTCTCATGATGCTAGCTCATTAGTATTTCACCTCAAGAATGACATGCCTGGAGATACGGAGCAGGGGGGAGGGGACGGGGAGGGAGGAGACACAGAATTCTTGCAGATTTTCCTTAAAATAATAGTCATAATTTTGAACACTTAAAAAGAATGAATATTTAAAAATGGAACTCCTCCTTTTCTCAGAATAGATCCAGAGTTTAACCATTCTGCCTCCTGTATTCCAATAAAAATATTTTATCTTTCCACTGGGTTCCTCCATAAGGTCACAGCTATGGGATACTTTCATTTGCTAAACTGTATGTGTTGTTGATAATTTACAATGAAACAATAGAAAACAAGTGGTGTGCATTTATTGGCTTATCCAAGTATAAATGAGAAATAATCCTAGAAAACTTCCTCAAATACTTCTCATGTTTAATCAATTTTTATATTGATGTTTTCCTTTAGTGATCATGTTCATGATACATACTAATGAGTCATCAAAAAGGTTCTTTCCTATGATCCTATATGTTGAATGTCTTGATAAATTAAGATGACAAAAGTTCATTGTTTTTAAATAGAAAGGGAAGATCTTAAAATCTGCATGTATATTTAAACCATCAGAACTCTGGGCTGCCTCCTATTTTAATAACCCAATCTATGAATAATATGCATGTTACAGAAGTACAGATATATTTTTCATAACTAGTATCAAAAGTTTAATTCTACATTTCCAATAAGCATGCATTCCCAGTTACTAATTTAGTGGATTAAAAAAAAAATTGGGGGTTTTAAAGTGGTCTCAGAGAAAGACCTGATTAGCAAAGTAAGCTAGAACATGTAAGGAAGCATATAAGAAAGTCAAGCAACCCTTCTATTAATTACAATAAAAAATATATGAAAAAAAAGAAAGTCAAGCAAAACACAAATAGTAGCTTTGGGTAAAGAGATTTGGGAGGGTCAGATGTGTGATTCTATGAAAGCAGAGTTGTGTGTGCCTAGTTATTTTTTTTTAATTAGTAGGTGAGTGTCGTTTCATTTTTTCCAGTGAGAGTTCAGTTCATAAAGCTTCTCTACTGTTCACTTCTAGACTGACATGGTGGGTGAAGGATGCATTCTGAAATTCTCTGCTTGACTAGAATCCTTTCCATGTTCATCCTGCAGCTTCAGCAGTTATTTACTCAGCACTATCACTGTGCAGGAAACCCAAGAGCAGATAGGCTTTGTTCCTCAGCAGGAGAAAAATGGAGCCAACGGCACCCAACAGGCTCCTTCCTGCTTCCCAACATGCTAACTCTCAGAAGGCAAACCCACCCCTAGGATGAGAACATATCTTACTCTTCATTAGTTCTTAATTAGTATCAATAACTCTGCTTGGAAAGTGCTGTGCTTCTAGATTGGGCTATCTAATGCTCTCTGCACAGGTCTTTAATATACTTATACTGTCTACTAAACGTGAGAGCTCAATGAGTGATTTTAGAGAGGACTGAAAGAAAAAGGAAAATACCAAGGCAGGGAAAGTCTTAATACAGATTGCTGTGAAAAAGTATTCAACACAAATTGTCAAAAAGCACAAATACAAGACCATACCTTTTTCCTAAACGTTGTGCTATTTTGTGAATGAAAACAACAGATAAAGATGTGACGTTGTAAGTTCTACCTACCTACCGCAAAATTCTTCATAAGAGACTATGATGTATTCTGCCCCAGTGTATGTGAGCCTATGTGTATGCAGGTGTATAAATATCTCTATCTGTATAGAATTCCTTCTCATGTGAATGCCCAGTTATATGTGTACATACACACACATATATATGCATGTATATATGTCTGGACAATAGGTTGATATTACTGTAAATGCTCATGTTAACAGATATTAGTTGTGGTCATATTTTTGCAGTTTCATGAGTCACAGCTCTAGAAATATTATATAACTTAACAAGCACTTAACTGGCTTTAATTTTTTTCTTACTATTTTGTAAACTATGCTTGGACAGCTGAAGCTATTCTTTCCCACTACCTTAAAATGAACTTCAGAACTGGAATTCTTGCACCCATTTTTGCATATTTGTGTAAAACATCATTCCACACTGACAAATTGTCTTCTAGATATGTAGGAAATTGTGTACATAAGGATATGTTGAAGGGTCTGTTATTTTGTGTCCTTTTCAACGTGGCATCATTACAAATTTTAATCCTGAAGTTGGCATACTTCTCTTTACATTCAAAGCAAGCAGGCTATTACCAATAAATGTGTACATCAAAGCATGCATATATGTACGTATGTGTATAAATATACATGCATTTAAAATTAAAAGGGAATGTGTAATGTAACAGTGTATTCTAATGCGTGAAAATTTGCACTGTGTTTTCTAAAGCTTGCATTTCTTTATTGATGAGGTTCAATCTTTTTCATATGTTTTAGCTTTTCACATTTTTTTTGGTTGCAGATCGCTTTTTAGTGCTCTACCTTGTCCCATAAACTTAGTGTGTTGTCTCTCAACTTTATTTATCCCTTTGTTTTCACAAGGGAATTGGACTTTCCTTGACCAGATAGATAATGCTTTGGTTATAATTTCAATGACTCCTGTGTTTTCTTCCCCTTTTTAAAATGTGTTGCTATAGCAAAGTCTTTATCAGAATTCATTTGTGTGTGTTTAAATAGTACAGTTGTAAAATGTCTAGATCAAATACTTCAAGATGTTATTATAATGATAACCCCATCAAAACCATAGAAATAGATGCATAGTGACGTGATCTCGATTAGTTATACTTACTGAATCTGGACTTAAATTGCACATACAATCAATAAGTATCTCAGAATTGGCAAATAGAAAGGGATTGTTGCCTGCTTTTTAGGAGATCTTTAAAGAAAAAATGTCACAAGTCTAGTGTTCTTGACAAAGAAAGTTTAAATTCACCATGTCCCAAATGATATCAACTCAGTAAAAGTTGAGAAAAGAAAACCCAGTGTCTGATGAATAACTTAAAATATCACTCACCAAAATTCTGCTTAAAATTTTTATTTGAGATTGCAACATGGAAGAATGAAAATTTTAAAATTCATTTCATAATTAGAATTAAAATCACCAGGGGGGAAGAGATAATAATAAATCTCTAAAATGATTCCCAGCCCTGCCGTGATCTTTTACTTTCGACAGTGATTTTTGAAAGCCCTTATGAAAACCGAAACAGAGGATGATAAAAACCATCCCCATTGCTCCTGACGTGAGCTTTCACAGACCTGAATGGCTGATTGGAAAAGCCTGTCACGATTTCCCTGAAGGGGAAAAGAAAAGGGGGTAATAATGACTATATTAATATGACATTTCAGAATGTAATGTGATACAAAACAAGGAAGAAGAGGAGGAGAAGGAGGAGGAGGAGGAGGAGGAGGAGGAGGAGGAGGAAGAAGAAGAAGAAGAAGAAGAAGAAGAAGAAGAAGAAGAAGAAGAAGAAGAAGAAATCTACTCCCCAAACACCAATTGCTTGATGCAATTTTAGCCCAGTGCGAATTTTATTTTGCACCCTATTAATCACAAACACCCAAATGTAACTCTTTTTTTTTTCTACAGCCCCTTTTGAGTTCAATGTGATAATGAATGTGAAGGGTCTTTGTAGAAGGATCTTGGGAGGGGGACACTGAATTTTTTTGTAGGTTCACACCAGATAGGCATTTTTTATAGCCTGAAAGGGGATGTTTTCTTTTGTTAATGGCTTACAATCAGATGAAAGGACTCATCACTCTATTTTAGTGCTCTGCCACATGGTGCATATCTTTTATAAATTACAGGCTGCCGTTGTGTGCACTTGGGGAGAGAAAGGTTGGTTTTTCTCGCTGTGAGCCATCCTGCCTAATTGTCGTATGCAAATAAAAGCAATTATAAGGCTTTTAGGGTGAAGGGACGCTGACAGCTGAGTTTCTCAGTTGAGGGGACCTCACCCACCTTGTTGGCATAGCAACAGGGAGAAAAGGATGAAACGGTGTGTACACACAAGAAATATATATGTTTGGGTTCTCAGAATTTTCAAATATATACCGGTGTTGAAATGCAAATGTCAGTGTGCATGATGGGTGTCTTTGTTTAAAATATTCTTCAAATCAAACTGGATTTTATTCTCTTGGCCCTTTGAGTGATCTTTGTCATGGAACTCCTATTTATCTGCTGTCATTTATGATTTTTTTTCTTCTTCTTTTCTTTTCTTTTTTTTAGTTGCTACCTTCAAAGTTCTGGGCGGATCCTAACCACACATTCAATCAAGGGGAGATTATAAGTTCTTGATTTTTTTTTTTCCATCCTCTGGAAAATACCCCTGGGTGAAAACTTTTATAGAAGGAAATCCCGGAAAAGAAGATGAGGTAATGTGAGAAAAATGCTTCAAAATAGGAAACCATGGATGCACAGAGTTCAATAATTTTTAAAAAAAAAAATGTTTGTCCTGAAGTGTTAAACAAGTAGAATAAATGGCATGCTACTAGCATACAAAATTAAAATGAGTCACAAATGGATATCTTCTATGGCAATTTATTTCACAATTACTCTTGTGGAAGCTTTCATGAATTAAATATGAGTTCTGTCTTGAAATTAGGTGTTATAAGGCTAAATTACAAGAGGCAGTCAGTAATTGAGGTGGTAACAACATAGGATCTGGTGAACTAATCGTCTGCTCTGTCACATGGCTCCTCCTCAGCCAATGACAGGCCTTCCGCCACAAAAACAGAGGCAGCTGAGAAAAATTGATTTCTCATCTGAGCCATATTTGATAGCTTTTGAAATCGAAAATTGAAATTAACTAACCTAAGCCCCGTTGTAACAAAAGAGCAAATTAAATATGCAGCATCATCTCCTATTGGCACTCAGAGGGGCTGCCAAGGTAAATTTGTAAATAGAGTTTAAGATGCAATTCTATCGCCTCCTTCCTCCCTTCAGGGTAAAAATATATGCGTATGGTAGCTTTATGAATAAATAAGTAAATAAATAAATAAGTGTATATGCATGGGCACACGCGTGAGCACAAACACACACACACACACACACCACACACACACGCACACATCAGCTGCCAAATGGCCACTGTGTTTAACGACATCGATGGAAAAAACTCAGTGTTAGGATGTTTCATTGAGTAAATCAAAATTAAAAATTAACAAAAGTCAGTGATTCCTAGACACTACTTCCAATGACTATTTCTAACTTCTTCCCCTGCAATCTTTTTTAATATATATATATATATACATATATATATATATATAAAACTCTTCCCCAAGTCTCAACCAATTTACTAGCAACGCTGGAAATAAAAAACAATAAACAGACAGCCCAAATGGTGGCGTAACTGTAGAGAGCCACGGTCTTGTAAGTAATTATAAAAATTAATTTTGGCTTGCAGCTCCGAATCAAAAACTATGGTGTCCTGGAATTGTATGGGATAATTGCAGAACGGTGGTTTATAACAATTATTTCCCAGGAGACTCCCTGTGATCCAATGAAGGATCATTTATTGATTTTGAATTTATAAATTTACCAGATCAGAGGAAAGGAAAGGGTGTGTCTCAAGGGCTATCTCCTAGACGATCCAGGAATGACAGTTTTTAATTTATTGTTTCACCCTTGTCTTTCAGATGGGCACGCCATACTAATGTTCCTATCCCCACAGCCAGCATTCCTGGTTTCCACTTTTTCAGTGTCTGAATTTGTAAGTGAAGAAATTACTTTTATAGGTTGGAGACATAGATGATTGGAGAGAAAAGAAAAAAAAAGTTATGAAATCATTCCTTGTTTGTCTCTGAACCGTGGAGTTCATTGACAAGTGTAATGGAAGATATTGTACTTAACCTGCCTGTCGGTCTAGAGATCTCAGAAAATCATTTTCTGTTCTAATTTATTATTTTTTGTGTCAATCAGACCCTGAAGGAGTGAATAATGTCCTTACGTACTGGGATCAGCTACTGAACGCTGTTTAAATGCGGTTTACGTCGTTGTCATTACATTTCTTGGAAGACATCTTTGAGGTTGAAAAAGTTGCTCTTTTACCCAGAAATGTTTATTGTAAGTCCAAAAGGCTTTGGAAAATTAAAAATCTAGACGCACTCCTCCTAGTTCTCTTGCGGATGTCTCAGAGTAAGCAGAGTGCCACTCTGCCTTCTACACCTAAGTAAACACACAGGCTCATTTCTCTACTTAACTTCTGCTAGGAATGTGGATCCCATAGCTGTGAAAATAAGTGTGCATTGCTCTATTTTCCTTGGCTTTCATTCTTCTTTGATTAATGACCTGGTTTGAGTGAGGCACCAGTGGCTCATACCTGAGACCTGAGCACTGAGGTTCAAAGTTAGCCTGAGCAGGAAAGTCTGTGAGAACCTTAGCTCCAGTTTATCCAACAGTCAGAATGTGGAGCTGTAGTAAAGCACTAGCCTGAAGAATAAAAGCTCAGAGACAGCACCTAGACCCAGGATTGGCACATTCACACATACATACAATTGACATGGATTTGAGTCTCTTTTATTTCCTGAAATCAGAAATTGAATTTTTTCAACCACCAAGTTCACACGAAAGAAAATGAGAAGACACAGATTAATTTTTATAACTATGTGTCCCACCTTCTGGATAGAATTTGCATAGAGAAAAGGGGTGGCATGTTTTACTAAACTTTCTCAGTAATGAAATTTAGGATCTACTGTCTCAGGTTCTATTTCTCTAAGTACCTTCTTTCTATTTTTCTAAGTCCTATAACTCCCCATTTCAATAGCTGCCAATATATCCCCCATGAAACAAAACAGAGAATTTCTCTTCGAGGAAGAGAATGAGGAGAACATATAAATGGACATAGTTATGGAAGGGTTTGATGTATTCTCTTTCCATAGCCACAGGTGAGATGAGAACTGGAGATCTTTCCAATCTCCCAACCTTTCACTCAAAACACCTGTGGCTTTTCAGCTAGCCAAGGCCTGTGGCAGCAGTGTCCCATCTTCTGCCACCCTCAACACTGATGGGGAGAGTTCTCTGCAGGCTATATTATATAATATCCCAGAAAATGATTAAGAATTACATTATTGGAATTGCTGGAAGGCTATACGTAGCTATTTTTATTTAATGAATGCTACTAGCTTTGCTTATCACTCAGTAGCTATATCCATGTTTTGCATATGGTAAGATTAAATTACACCCTTATATAATAACCTTCTAAAAAAAGGGAATATTTTGTGGTGGCAAGTCTGATGAATGGAATCTCATTAGCTTGTTGCAATGTTATTTATTCATTTCAACACCAGTTGCTGGTCAAGTCTGCCTAAATATATGCTTTATAATTTTTAGGCATTTGACTTATTAAGGAGCATGCAAAGGTCTAGATTAAGGATGTATGCATTATTAGAGTTATCAATCTCAGCTTATTTAAACGTATCACATGTTAAAACTTCGGGACACTGTATCATGACAAAATTAACATCTTTTTGTCTTTGAGCAATGTTTATGCATTAAAAGTTTTTACTATAAAATATATAACATAAAAAGTTTTTACTGGGGGCATTTTTCCCTCAGAGATTGTTATATAAAGGGTTTTATATAGACAGATATGAATTCTGAAACATTCAGACAGCTAATTTAAATTTTGAAAGCTTCACAGGAAAGAAAAAAATCAATTGGATTCATGGAACATTATGAACAGACAGGTTGTTCAAAAGTCTTTGACACTGGATATGTAGTAATTTATATGTAATACATGTACATTATATGAGTATAATATGCAATATGCACATAGGTACTATATACAGTATAGCAACATTAATGATAATGTATAAAATAGTGTATTTAATAAAAAGTAATGTTGATGGGATTTCATCTGCTATTGACAAATATCAGCAATAAAAATTCCTCAACTGCTATTTACCTTTCTCCTGATGTTTTTCCATTTTTTTATATTCTTCAATCTTGAAATCTAAGAAAAAGGGAGGGCCATTCTGTTGAGCATAAATCTGAAAAGAATGCCCAGGCTCTAGAACAGAGTCACTGTTCTTTTTCCCATGGCCTGTCAGTTTCCATTTGTGCTTCTGTAACCTAATTAAACATAATATAACACAGATACCAAAAAAATCAGGATTTGTAGATTTTCTTCAGAGACAAGAAAATCAGAGAAACGATAAGGCAATCTTTCTTCATCTCAAGAGTGGAATCTTTCCTATTGGACTTATATCAAGTATAGTTTAAAAATACAAGAATTCTCACTTCATATCCTGGCCTCACCAACCCAAATCTTGACACAGATACTCAAGAGATAAGGGATTCAGAGAGTTGAATAAAAGCTTAGCTTCTCCACCCTTAGAACATTCGAGATTTCTTGACTGACTTTATAGGCATGGTCACACACAACAGTAGTTAAAAGCAGTAGTACTGAGAGAGGGGAGTTGGCTATTACAGGTGCACCGTTAAATGTACATGTGTGAAAACAGAGCCAAGTAACTTGAAGGGTTGGGAGAGGCTGAGAAAGATGAGGGAGACTGCTGAAAGAGGTGACAGTAATCCGGATACATTGCAATCAGAAAACGGACAATGTTTAATTAAAGCCGCTTGGTATGGCTATTTAAAGATACTCTAAAAGTAATAATACAAGTAGAGGCTCCATAGAAGAGGCCAGGCTGATTACATGGACCGTGAGTGGAGTTTGCCAGTGCATTGAAATCTCACGCAAGGACATTCAGGAACACCCAAGGCTCAAGTCTGATGCCCAGATTGGATCTCAGAAATGCTGCATGGCAATATGATAAACGTTGTCTCCTCTACCCATGTTGTTCCCTTTAGTGTGCCAAGTTCTTACCTTCTTCCTGCCACAGCGCAGATGCTCAGTAAAAGCCATGTGTGTGAACTGAAGGATTTCCTAAACGGGGCAAATGTTTTCTCGACTACCAGAGATAGGTTCAAGGTAGAGGACCCTTCTTGGAAGTGATCACGAGCTAATGACGTTGCTTTGATTTTGGTGTCAAATTTGGGTGTGTGCCTGTACATATGTATGTTCATTTTTTCCCTTTATGACATAAAAGTAGAAGGAAGCGGAAGAAGGCATCTAGGGAAAAAAACCCCAAATATCTTGGAACTGGATTTGTTTGGTGATGTTGGTTTAGTCTTTGCTCTCCACTGTGAAGTTGTAGTGTGAGCTGGAAAGAGACCCACACCATTCAGCCTGAAAATTCTGTCTGGGTAGGGTAGATGGTATGGATGAATTCAAAAAGAGAGGGCTCTCCTGAAAATAAAACAGCTTGTTTTTAAAACATTATTAGATATTCCTGTAAAAATTCAAATAGCAAAACAACATGTCCCACTGTAAAACAAAAAAGCCTACCTCAATAATGTGTTAAAGCTAAAAATGACTCTTTAGTGTTTCTCAAAGGTTTAAGACTTAAAGAGTCAGATGTAAATAACCTAACAATATTCTGCTTGGCAGATGCTGGAAGGGTATTCCTTTGGGGATATTACTAATGTGACTGACAAGTCAATTATATCTCATTCACAAATGTTTTGATGTCTGCAATATTAATAATATCGCATTGCCCATGAGAAGTGCTACCCTAACGACTGGCACGGAAAAGCCACAATAAATGGCAGCAAATGTAATTCTAACCTCTGACTCCTTGACAAACAGCATGGGTACACTTCTTGCCGCTCTGCCTTTAATTTCCGTAGCATCAAAGGGAAACTCCAGCGCCTTGGAAAAATAACTCCAGCCCCATGTCTCTGATAAAATAAAATGCTTACCCACAGACATAAATTACCCTGGAAAGAAAGGGAAGACACCCTCCCCTCAAAAAAATTTTTTACACAGTTTCTTAATGCTCTTAAGTCAAAGTAGCACATGGAGAAACTGCTGTGAACACAGTGCCTGTATTAATAAGATGTAGAGCGAGGTGAACAGTCTTTGATAGCTTTAATCCAACAGGTTTGCTCTGTTGAGTGTGTGTGTGTGTGTGTGTGTGTGTGTGTGTGTGTGTGTGTAGTGCTATGCAGATTTTGCAGAATGGAGTGTATTGTCACTTCTGTGGATGCTATAGGAATTTTTGATGTGGAGTCATAAATGAATCCATACTCCCTATAAGCTATAACAGACTAGTTATTAGTTCTGCAGCTCTCTTGACTTTCTAGGTTACCCCAGAGGAAAGTATCAGGTTTTCCAAGCCAGCGTCTGTCTTTTTCTGTATATTCTCCTTTTTTTTTTTTGCCAGTCCTGGGCTTGAGCTCAGGGCCTGAGCACTGTCCTTGGACTTTCTCAAGGCTAGAGCTCTACCACTTGGGCCTCAGCACCACTTCTGGCTTTTTTCTATGTAGGTGGGACTGAGAAATCGAATCCGGATCTTCATGCATGCTAGGCTAGCACTCTACCACTAGGTCAATTCTTTCTCTCTTTCCAGACTCCTTTCCTATTTTCCTTCCAAATTGCCTCCTAGATTGCAGATGAGAATTCTCATTAACAATAAACACAATTAACAATAAATGTCAATGGCCTTTCTGTCTTCCTTTCTCGACAGTCAGGGTGCGGACAGCGAATTTTCCACAGAATGAGTCTTTTGCTATACCACTATGCATATATGCAAGCTCATTTAAACTTGCTGTGTCATAAGTCACAAATGTAACTGGTTCACAAATGTTCCAACCCAACCGAATCTGATTTTCCCTCCCACGTCAGAGATTTGTCCAGTTGTTTGAACAGACTGCATATGATTCCATGGCACAGAAACACCACCATTCATTTAAGTATTCCTCTTCTGCTAAAAGAAAAAGCACTGTTTCCACTGGGTTTTTCTCTGAGAGAGACATGTGTACCTGCAGGGATTTCTCTAAGACACAAATCAGAAGTGGGATGTCATAGCTTTGTTTCTATGCTGCTTTCTGAAGAAATGATACCGGGCTTCAAATCCCATCAGTGTCAAGAGATTTCTATTACCTCCTTTCTAGATCCTAGAATGGTGTCAGATATTTTGATGCTTTGAGAAACTGATTGATATAAGATCATATATTACTATGCTTTAATTGTGTTTTTCTGATTGCCAGTAAAGTCTATCTTCACGTGTGTTCCAGTCTTTGTAAGTAAGCAAAAAAAAAAAGCTAAATTGTACATTTAAAAAAATGAACTTTTGAAACATTTGATTTATATCCCCAACAAGCCATTTGTTTAAAGAGGAAAGAATGAACAGAAAATCCAGAAAACTGTACAATGACCAATTACAAAATAAATCTCATACCCATATTAGTCATTCACTTTTTAAAAAAAAAATCTGATTATTTTTTAAGTAGGCTAAAAAAAGTTTCTAATTCAACATGCCAGTTTTATGGGAACATGTGGTTATTTATATCTGGTTTCCCTCACTTAATGTGATTTCAGTTTTTCCTCTGCCTTATACTGTGTATCGGTAGTTCATTCTTTTTTTGTGGCTGAATAATACTCCATTGTAAGAATATAAAGTGTTTTAAGTATCTACTCACCAGAACAGTTATTATTATTATTATTATTGCTGTGGAGACATTAATTAGAATGCAGTTCCTCTAAGCTGCAACCATTAGCATAAAAGACACAAAACTGTCAATTATGTGGCTGTGAATATTCATGAGCAAATATTTGTGAGGACACATGTGATCAGATCTCTTGAGCACAGATAGACTTAACAGTAGAACTGCAGCACAGTAGAGCGACAATGCTTAACTTTTTGAGGCGTTGTCACATTGCATTCCCAAAGACTGTTTCACGTTCTTCCCATAATGCATGGAAGTTAGTAACTCTCCATTGCCAATATGTGTTACCTTCTGTCTGTCTTGTAAGAGTCTTCTTAATGGACAGAAAGCCATATCACGTACATATATTATATACATGCACGTATGCCAGGGCTTGAACTCAGGGCCTGGGTGCTGTCCCTGAACTTGTTCACTCAAGGCTAACGCTCTGCCACATTCAGTCCACTTCCAGTTTTTGGATGGCTAATTGGAGATAAGTGTCTCATGGACGTTCATGCCCTGACTGACTTGAAACTGTGATCCTCTGATCTCAGCTTCCTGAGTAGCTCGGATAAGAGGCATGAGCCACTGGTGCCTGACGCTCCCACAGAACTAGTAGCTTCACTACTGGTTAAAAGTTCAGTGGATAATCTTGACATTGGCATCAAGATCTGGATATTGAGCTGAGTCACCTAAGAATTTCTATAAAAATAGAGGATACTGAATGCCACCAGGAGTTTCATGGGTAGAGCGCCGCTTCTCCAATCTGTTACTAGCCGACCTTTGATCTTGGCTGGAAACAGAAAACTTTCCAGTTCTTGTTCAGTGACCCACTTTAGAACCAGCTAGAGGTTTTCCAAGGTGTTTTCAGAGTTCATCTAACTAAAAAGTATATAGTTATTTTGTACCTTTCTCTTTCCAAAGGGTCATAACTAACTCTGGCATTCAGAGGGCTGAAATTCTTGGTGAAAGTAGGTTGGACGCAGAAGAAACAATCTATGTGGTTCTTGTTCATACCTTTGGAAAATCTGGAATTATTACAGAATGAAGCGATACGTGTAAACCATTTACTTTCATGTTTTGGTGTCTTGAGTTAGGTAATGAGCCGGTTTGCTCAAAATCCAATTATCCATTCTATTTTCTCGCCTTCAACTCCATCCATGAATACATTCCTCACCGCTTCCCCACACCCCAAATACCACAAAACACATAAAGAGAGCTTTGTCAAGGAGGTGGGTTTCCACACAAGGGGCGGGACAGACTTGAAAGAGAGGGTATTATTCCAGGTCTCAGAACCAGTGTGGAGGAAGTGTAAAATAAGGAGTGGGAAAATTAAACACCAAGAAATTTAGTTTGGAGAGAACAGAGGGAGCCTTGAGGGTCCAGGGTCTTCAGAAGGAACAGAGCGGAGAGGGAGGAATGGAGACATTTTTTTTTTCAAACTAGGATTGAATGGTAACTACAAAGGAAAAGACACAAAGACAGGAATTAATCTTCAAAAAAGAGCAAACTAAGACACAACTTAATAAAGCTATTAAAATGAATCGAACACTCCCCTTTGTTTTCATCAATTAGAGAGAAAGCTGGTCCAGGTCCAAAATATCTACCTAGCAAGTGGGCCTTGACATTAGATAATTCAGGATTCAACCAATTATATCTGTACAGTGCTAGGCCAGGCATCTGCTCTCGCATCAAAGCGATGTGACATTTAAGACACAGAGTCAAGCAGATGGCTGTACTTTGCGGAACTGGACTTTAATGAAAAAAGAAGTCTAGATTCTTTTATTGTAGAGAAAAGGGATTATTGCCTTAGAGAGTGTTTCTCGTGGGGTGGGGGGGACCAGATAATGCTACATCAAAGAATTAAGATGAGAAAGCAAACACTGAGATGATTTCAGAGTGTGGGGGGGGGGGAGAGCAAGAGAGACAAAGTCAGAGACAGAGACAGAAGAAGCTCATATAATGTGAAGTATTCCAAATTTATGGAAGAGTGAAACAGTCCAAATTCACCAAAGCCAGATATATATGAATATATGTATATATGTGTATATATATTTAGTATCCTCTCGTATCCTTATGAAACTGAAAGAAACTTCAGTGGACTTTACTCAGTGCCCAAAAAAGGAAAAAAAAAACAGGAATCATAGAATGGGTAGTCCTGTTATTGATAAAACAAGGAAATTTGCAGAGGCGATTGCTACTAAATTATTGCTATTTTATTAACTTAGCCTACAGGAAAGGGTATAAGAGGTTGCTCTCCACACAACCTCAGCTTCTCACGAGAGAAAGTCTCCAAATAAAAACAAACATTCTGCTTTGCTGTAGGTACATGATGTTTGGATGGAGAATCTGTCAAACATCCCCAAGTCTTGGCTTGTATTTTTTTGTATGCCTAAGCAAAGCCATGGCTCCCTCTGCCCCTGGTGGCATGCAGTTTGACATGGTAACAACAAAAAACAAAGCTCAGTCTAAGTGTCCTACAAAGCAACTTCTTTTACATTTTTCCAATTGTGTGTGTGTGTTGTGTGTATGTGTCCTGGGGCTTGTCCTCAGGGTCTAGGCACTGTCTCTGAGCTTCTTTTGCTCCAGGCTGGAGCTCTACCACTTGAGTCACAGCTCTACTTCTGATATTTTTTTTTGGGGGGGTGGTTAATTTGAGACAAGAGTCTTATGGACTTACCGGCTCTAGCGAACCTCAAACCATGACCTTCAGGTCTCAGTCTCCTGAGGAGTATGATTACAGGAGTGAGTCACAGGATGCCAACTCCATCTTTCTTTGAAAGCTAGTATATATTAAATTGTAGCTATGAAGAAATCCATCATGACATTGCCCCCTGCACATGTAATATTTTTTTGCCGTCTGATCAAACGTCGTAGACTCAATGCTTTAACATACATTTCATACATGAACATACATTTCATATGGCTATGAAATGTATGATTTCAATGTCCATTTCTTAAATCATTATCTTTGTAGCATTTTGAAAGGTAAAGAGCAGAAAAGGGTGCCTGGATGCAGTTCTTTTCCAATGTTCATTAATTGAATGCAAATAAATTGCAAACTCATTACAATGCAGAGGGCTTTAATTAAAAATGGATACATATGATCTAATAATAAGAGAATGAACTTAGAACTTGATAACCTTTTATAAATAATAGTTCTTAATGACAAGCTGGAGGGGACACAACAGTATTTGAATGCTGTTTGTAAATGAAGGCTTATTTGGGTGATTGTCTTTATAAGCAAAGACACACAGAGAAGAGTCTTCTAATTAATGCATTGATTTTTTGGACTATACATTCACATTATGAGTCAAAGTGTAAAGTTTGGCAATCCAACACACACAACTCTACCCGATATTCCAGAAATCAGACATCTCCAAAGATGCAGTATTCATTCATTCATTTATTCAGGATCAACTCAGTATCTGATAATAGTTTTTTACTTTCTAAACAATTATTCTATTTGTACAAAGGCGTTGTACAGAAGAGTTAACCATTTCATAAGTCAGGTAATGAATGCAATTATTTTGGACACTATCGCCCCTTTCTTTGCTTTCCCTCAGTTTCCCTTTCTTGTCCCTGCCTATAAGTTGCATAGCGGGACTCTTGATGTACTCTGAATATCATAATTACATTTGTGCACTTCTGCACCCCCTCTTTGTCCTCCCTCCATAAGCTTTTTAAAAAATCCAAAAGCAAAACAAACAACAAAAAAAACCTTCCATATTTCCATTTCTTGGAATTCATTGCTTTTTTTGGATAAATAGCATTTTCAGTGTTCAGAGGAATTACACAGGTTTGGGTTCCTTCTCTCATAAAATAAACTTAATAAAGGTCTTTACGTGTATCTTCTCATAAGTGTGGTCAAGTGAGAAATCGGTCTACTTCTTTTGGCTCCTGCACACATGACTGGCTGTCACTTAGTAAATGGAAGGAAGCAGTAAACAACTTTGGTAATGGCAACCCTTCTTCAGCTGGGTGGATGGGAAAGTGGGTGACGACATGGTGGCATTTGTTACAGAAAGAAGTGGGAACAAATACTAACGGATGCAGTATTTGGTTGCATGTATGCATGTATTTGCTTATATTGTAGCCATCGTTGCAATGTTAGAGTAAATGAAGTTTTAGTGAAATTAATGACTAAAATAAAGACTTAACAAGCGGAGAGTTCAGAGAACAAAAATTATCTTTTAGTTCTTAGAAAAAAAGATTGTTGCAGTGTGCTAATTGTCATACTAGTTTATGGTTAGTGATGTATTTAGAACAATGTAACATTATTATACTATATGCAGGGGAACGTTTTGGGCAGGTGGGCCTCAAATTGTAACCCTCCTTATTTATGCCAACCTAATAGCTGAGATTACAGGCATGAGCTGTCATGCCCAGCAGATGGGTTTCCTTTTGTGGAAAAAGGGGGAGAATCAGAAGGTACCCAAATCATTAGTTGTTTAAGTTTTTAAAGTAACAAGTACTTTTCTAGTTGAAATATGAACATGTCAGGGCCCAATCCCCAAACTAGCAAAGGCAAATTCAAGAACCTTCACTCTTCCCTGAGTTTCTATTATGATTGAATTATCAAGTTTCTAAGGGTACTACTTTGTTTGCAGTTTTCCTAGATTTTATTTCACTTCCCCAGCCATTAAATAGAATATGCTTTTTTTTTGGCATTAAAAAATACAAATCTATTGTTCTGCCTTCATGGTATGTGATTGAACGTTTATCAAAATCCTGTGAAAAGAGCCTTCAATGTTATAATCAACATTTAAGACATGAAAAAAATTATCATTAAACTTTATAGCACCATGAAAAATCATGGAGAACATTTAATATGTTCTTTTTCTAAAACCATTGCCTGGGGAATGAATAGAGGCATTCCATTTCTTTCTACATTATGTATTCCCTCCGTTCTGTTGGAAAGTCATGGCATTGACCAAGGGGATTGTAAGGATGATAACTTTTCAGGGCAATAATTTGTTTCATTGCACAGACAATAATCATACACTGCACACTTTTGTTTCTACCAAAAATAGAAATAAGTAAATAAATAAACAAACCCCTCCATGTACTAGAAGCAGCCCGGGAAACTGAGTGATTATTTGTTCACAAGTCTAAACATGAGAACTTGGAAGATTTCAAGACATATTATTCTTAAAAGAATTTCTTAGTGAACTCTGAGTTTCCTTTAGGAGATAACAAACGTTCTGGTTCCAAAAAGGGTTCACTAAGAAATCCTGGATCCTGGCACAGTGATTAACAGGGAAAGTGCTCGTATTTTGTTGTTGTTGTTGTTTTAATAAAAGAATGAACCACAAAAACTTCCCAAATCCCCAAGTACCTATCATCGGCATCCCATTTAGCATCAGTTATCATACATGCTACTAGTTTTATTTATTTTTTTATGGTGCTGAGAGTGGAGCTTGAACTCAAGGCCTCAAGCTCTCCCTTGGCTACTTTGCTTTACCACCTGAGCCACAGCTGTATTTCCTACAATTGTTCTGGTTCACTGGAGATAAGAGGCTCTTTCTGGCCACGCTGACTTCAACTGGGATCCTCAGATCTCAGCCTCCTGGGTGGGCTTTTAGGCTAAAACTTCTAACATTTAAAATTTGCTTATCTCAGGATGTGTCAAAAGTGCAAGAGGGGCTGCAAAATGAAACAATGTGAAACAAAAAAGCTCTCTGTCGCCTCTCATATTATTGTAGATGGTGTTCTAAGCTGTGGAACTCCATAAATAATAACATGAATAAATGACTAAATGAAAACAGAGCCTAACTCAAGGCAAACTGTGTGTTTAGGTATTAAGAGTGAGCTAGAGTTAGTCTTGGCACCAAGAATATCTTGAACAAGAGAGCGGGATTTCATGCTGGGACTTCCTGTGGCCCTTGTAGTTCTAGGCATGGTTTTTAAACTCTGTGTTTAGCTAAGACTCTGCTCTCAGTTCTCATTCAGCAGAGGAACCAGCCTAGGAATCGCAGCATTCAATATTTTTGCACATGTTTTTCACTGGGAGTTTCTTCTGTGAATTTCTTCTCATTCATTATTGGGGTAGTCGCCTCCTCCTCCTCCTCCTCCTCATCATCATCATCATCATCTTCCTCTTTTTCCTCTTCCTCTTTCTCCTCTTCCTTTCCCCCCAAATGATTCTAGAACCTCATTCCCCGTTTTTCTTCTCCCATGAATGGATGCTTTTTGAATGTAAGGAACATTTGAGGAGTCTGATATAGGAAGCATATAAAGATTATAAGACCCAAATAATCCATGAAAGAGAAGAAAACTTCCAACTCGAATGATAACTATTTTTGTCAATGACCTTCCAGTAACGGATTATACTGGATCCACCCCCCACCCCCCAAACCATATTTTAAAAATCACCTGCTATATAAAATACTAGAATTGTTAACATAGAATTCTTTCTCTCAACACCCAAGATCAAGCAAAGAGGGCCATTTATTATCTCTGTTCTTTAAATTTTTTTAAAAAACATTGTCTGTATCTGGATCCTCACCCATCTTATGAACTGACCGAAATCAAGCAACTGCGGTTCATTCTTGGCCTTTGATTTTTCTATCCATGCATGTTAAAGAGAGAGAAATAGAGAGAGAGAAGGAGAAAGAGCCAAACACGCACGCTGCCTTTTAATAAAAATCATATTAAAAATTCAATAAATAGCAATATCTCTGATCTCTTAACAAAAGCTTCTGGTGTACAGGAAATTAAATAAAAAAAACCCTTGTTAATCCTTTTTGATTTCTGTACATTGTAGCTAGAAGCAGAATTCTTGAACTCGTAATTTCTCTTTTTTTCTCTTCCCCCCTCTCTTTTTTTTTTTTTTTTTTTTTAGATTTTTTATAATCTTTTCTTGCACCGGCGTTGTCTGGACAAAACTGGAAATGCAGCCCAGTTCTTGAGAACATTAAAAAAAAATAATAAAGAAGGGAGGGAGGGGTTGGGGGAGCTGGGAGGAAGACATTGAATGTCACACTGTCTCCTCCCCCACAGCCCTGCACGAAGGGCTTCACCTCCAACCAGGTGATAACCTGAGAGAGACTTTATCTTGTCTTGCCCTGGCCTCCTTGAAACCTGCCAACACTTCGGCTGACTGGTAGGCATTTTAAAGATCCCCCCTGAGCCCTCACCTCACCCCCTTTCTCTTCTTGTCAGCTGGAATGTCCCCGAGCTGTCAGAAGCTTGTTGGTTATTGATGTTTCCGTGTGTTTTATGTCTTTTCCGAGCTGTGACACACTGCTGTTCTCCATCAGGCTGTTTCTGGAGAGGCCTCAGAATTTTAGCTGCACAATCTACGTCCTCAGAATATTTCAGAGCCTCCCTCTGTCGGATGGAAATGCTTTAGGAGCCCAGGAATTCACAGGACTCGGAATTAAAAAAAAAAAAACACATGTGGAGTGTAGACACACACACACACACACACCCCAGAAACCCACTCCCTCTCTGCTTTTGTTATAAGAAAAGCAAGAGCAGAAACTGACCTCGTGAGCCAAAGGTTTTGACACCGAATCAAATCCCTTTAGACCTAAACTGACAGGCTGGGCCTGGCTTTAGATTACGTTATCACATCTAAGAGAGAGACAATTGTGTCATTCTCAGTCTCCCTGCACGAGAGAGAGAGAGAGAGAGAGAGAGAGAGAGAGAGAGAGAGAGAGAGAGAGAGAGAGAGAGAGAGAGAGAGAGAGAGAGAGAGAGAGAGAGAGCT
This sequence comes from Megascapheus bottae, assembly GCF_031878675.1. NCBI lineage: Eukaryota > Metazoa > Chordata > Mammalia > Rodentia > Geomyidae > Megascapheus > Megascapheus bottae. The sequence goes on along the minus strand of NC_143538.1, from coordinate 9,537,353 downwards.
GGCGATTTTACTTCTGGCTATTAAGTCAAGTCCTTACATCTTGTCAAGAATGAAAACCCATCATGGGCAGAGGGCAGAAACCCAGCGATGGTAATGAAATACGACATGATGGGGGGACTGATTCTGGCATCTGTGACTGCTGGCTGTGAGGAGATGAAAATATTTGGAAATATTTTTTTTTCTGTAAATGATATATACTTTTCCCAAACAAACATGTATATGCCCTGTTTTCTATATTCCTGAAGGGAGCTGATGTAAAGCTTTTTCTTTTTTATAGTATTATTGTTGGTGATGGTGTTATTACTATTTTGCCAGTTTTATAACTTCATCTTCACTTTCTTACAACTGTACTCTAACACTTGAGCCATGCGTCCACTCCACCACTTCGCTGGTTAATTGGAAATGTGAGTTTTGTGGATTCTTTATTTTCTTTTTTTACCCAAGCTGACATTGAACCCAGATCCAGGTCTCAGCCTCCTGAATAGCTAGGATTACAGGCTTTAGCCACCAGCAACTGGCTCAAAGGCATTTTAATTAGCCAGTCCCAGCAGTGTCTTTTGAAGGATACTGTCACATCCCTTCCAGAAATCTGAGAAGGAGTATCAAGAATCTAATTCTGTGCGTGTATCTGGGGAGACATACAAATGTGACTGCTTTGTGTGAGTTCCCCCAGTTTCACATAGAGATGCTGAACTCCTTTATTCTTTGGACAAAGGACATCTTTTCATTATTGATCTTTTAAACTTTATAAGTCAAGTAATTGACACAGGCTTCTAATAAGGCAATGCGATTCCAGTGATGAGCTAGAAGACTGGCTCTGGAAGAGCACAAAACGGCACGGCTCTGCCCTTCTCTCTAGTTAATATTCGGGATATGCTTTGGAATCCCTAGAAAGAGAAAAAAAGAAGGTGGTTAGCACCAGGGCACTGGTGTCTCACGCCTGCAATCATAGCTACACGGGAGGCTGAGATCTGAGGACTGAAGTTCAAAGCCAGCCAGGACAGGAAGAGCCTATGAAAAGTCCTGAACCGGTGCTGGGGCTCAAGTGGTAGAGCTCTAACCTTGAGCAGGGACAGCAGCCAGGCCTAGAGTTCAAGCCCCAGGATCAGTAAACTAAAGTAGTTCAAACACAGGTATTTCTTTTTTCTTACATTTTTGCTGGTTCCAGGGTTTGAACTCCGTATCTCATACTTGCTAACCTCATAAGCCAGGGCTTATGTTCTGGTTTTTGTCCCGGGTTAGGCTTGTCTTCTAACATGGCTAGAATTACAAGTGTGAACTACCATGCCCACCCTCAGAGTCAAAATATTTTGTGAAAGACAAATATCCCAAGCATTCGACTTTATGCACATCTAAAATATTCCTAAAACTCTCAAAAATACCTTGGCTTAATTTCTTTTCTCCTTTCTATCCTTTTTTTTTTTTTTTTTTTTAGGTAGTGGTCCTGGGGTTTGAATTCAAGACCTAATAGTCTCTTTTGTTCAGCAGGTCCTTTATCATTTGAGTCAGGTCTCCAGCTCTGCTTTTATTTTAGAGATGGAGTCCCATGGATTTTTCTCTCTGGAATGGCTTCAAACTGTGAGCCTCTGGAATATAGATTCCTGAGTTTCTGGGACTACAGGCAGGCATCACTGGCTCTGTGTTCAAGCCCTAGGATTGGCACGCACACACACACACACACACACACACACACACACACACACACACCCCTTTGTAAATGCCCCTTCAATGCCAATCCCCTTCATGTAAAACACAAAAAAATGGCACCTCTAAACTTCCATTTCCAGTCTGAGCTCTCTGCCATGTTATTGGAGTAGGGTTTTAAGTCTTTTCAGTTAAATTATTTTTTTTTCTGCCTCTAAGTCACATAGAGTTAAAAATTACCCCTAAAAAAAGTGTTCCTGAATCTCAACCCCATCTTTAAAACGTTATGATATTTTTAACAATATTAATATAATAATAGTAGCATGTGTTTATTGGGTTAGTCTGTATTTTATGACTTGGTATCGAATTTATGGCTTGTTTCTACCAGTACTGTCACTATTAATTTTTGTTCCCATTTTTTCATCAACCGGAACATTGTCATAAAACTATAACCCTTCTCTGATAAGCAGTCCCAGCTATGATTATTGCAAGTCTGCTTATCAACAGTCAACACAGCTCCCCAAATTATAGTGGTTTTCTTTTTTTTTAATATATCAATTTAACCCCTTGGTCACCAAAAGTCCCTTCCTGGCTTCTCTCCTCGAAGTTCTGTTGTGATGAACTATGAAGCATGAGCATTAGAAAAGCAGTCAGGAAGAGCTGTCACCAGAAAAGAACCCCAGGAGGGCGAGACTATGTGCCCAGTGTGGCTTTGAGATATAAATTTATATGGGTCCTGACTCGCAGCCCAGCTCAGACAAACTGGGGCTTGCATGCCAGGAGAACCAGTGACCCTTGCGAGGGCTGCTTGAAGCAGAAATGTAGGCTGGGAAACTCCCAGAGATCACCACCCTGCCAGGCTCTCAGAAAATGACTGCCAATTTGGCCTCGTCTCAGCTGACTGCATGCCCAGGAAGGAGGGGGTGACAGTAATAAAGCAGTTTAGTGGAGAAAGATATTGCTTCAAACTCCCCAAGCTTCCATGTCTATTTTATGACAACATTACTCTTTTACACCTTCTCACAAGACATATGCACACACACACACACACACACACACACGCACACACAGCACACATGCATAGGAACACACCCCATTTACGTAATAATTAGGGTGTACTGTATATAATATATAAGCATATGCACATATTATAATCTATAACCGAACAGATGATAATATTTAACATAGTACATAATATATGCGATATATGTCACATTGAATATGTGGATATATAATATCGCAATATTGTATAATATGTTATATACAAATATAATGTATTCTAATATGTAGCATTAAAAAAAGAAAAGGAAAGGAAAAGGGAAAGGGAAAAATGTAATAAAAGAAAAGGTTCACTGCTGAAGCAAATCTCTTAAATGTTTAGAGTCTTCTTAGGGAGTTTGCTCACAAATCCTGAGAAACCTTGAATATTCTATGCATACTTTTAATAGGGATACAGTAAAGGCCAAAAAATAAACCCTTTAATAAGTCTAGTTAATGACACAAAGATCACAATGATGTATTTTGTTGGGCATTTCTGCCCTGCACCTTGGCCATTCTATATCTAAGATATAGGTAGGTAAAGAAATATTATTTCTAATTTACTTTAGGAGCATAGCAATTTTCTTCAAATCTATATAAAATATACATGTCAAGCCACATTTAAATATTTGGGCTAAAAAATTTAAGTGAGATCGATCATCTAGTTTTTTTTTTTTCCTCTCTTGCAAAAGTAATAGCAACTAAAATTGACTAATTACAGAGTGGACTGGGTATTCCAGGAAGATTCAAGGCAACCGGCTAATTACACACATAGTGGCCAACTGTAGCTACAATTAGCTGTTTTATAGGAACAATCACTGGTGTAGCCAATTTTGTACCCTCCAAATAATTACAGGTGTAAAAAAAGTATCTCACATGCCGTTAGATGCACCTCCTTCCCAAACTCTGGCCCAGAGTATATAATGCTGTCCATTCACTTACCAGATGCTGAAACTTTTAAACTATGGGTTCCACTAATTTCCTCTTATGCTTACAAGATCACACCCTACAATTAATTCAGTTCATATGCTGTGCTCACACTTGAAGTCTTTGAGGAAAACAGCAGAGAAAACTAGTACCTATGAGGTTCCTTGCTTATTTTCTAAGGCTAATTCACTAATTAGTTGCTAGCAAAATATATTTGAAAACACCTTTTTGGGGGGTAGGATCAAACCACACTAAAATTTTCGGCCTTACATTCTGGGTCAGTGCTTTGATTTTGAGCCTGGCATTATTTGAGCATTCAATTGATCCATGTTTCTGGAATGATGTCAATAATTTAGGCATTCTGTATATACAGTCAAATTTGGAAGGAAAGATATTTATTGGTGTGTGTGTGTGTGTGTGTGTGTGTGTGTGTGTGTGTGTGTGTTTGTGCTGGTACTGGGGCTTGAATTCAGGTCCTGGGCCCTGCCCCTTAGCTTTTCTTTCCATGCAATTCTGGTGCTGTACCGTGTGAGCCACAGATTCACTTCTAACTTTTTTTTTTCCTGCTGGTTACATGGAGATAAGAGTCTCACAGACTTTCCAACCCAGGCTGGCTTTGAACTGCGATCCTCTGATCCTCTAGAGTGGCAAGGATTACAGGCTTTTGTCACTGGCATCTGAGCTCCTGGGTGAATCTTAACTTGCTCAATTCCTGAAATTGATCTTTTGCTCTGGGCAGTCCAGAGATATACTCATTTTAAAGCTATAATGCCATCTGATTTTTGAAAAGCTGGAGCTCAAAGGCAAACATGAGGCAGTGTTGGCCAAACTCCCGACTGCATTAGGTAGAAAAATAGTACTTAAAACCACTTGAGATATGCTCGCCAGAATCTGTGTACATTCCTTTCTCGGATATATTTTTAATCTCTTTTAAGTAGTTGTACTAAAGAGTTGCCATTCAACAGAGCACTTTATGAAGACAATGCCCCTTGATCAAACGTCACCCTTTCCACATTCTCCCCCACCCCTCCCTTTTCACCCCTTCCCTCCTTTTCTTAATTTTTAGGTTAGGGATTGAATTTTCTTTTTGCCGTTTCACAAAGCAATTTCTACATAGAATGCATCTCTATCCATTTCCTAGTGCTTATTTTGTTGGGCTTTGAACTTAGTCTTTCTAAAGAACTAGACTATTTGCACTCTCCATAGAGTCCACAATATCTCAGTTAATTCACCACCCACGGGGTTCATTTCTAGATTGATGGGCACATTCTGGTTCCCAGAGTGAGGAAAACCACGCGACATGTGTTTCTCTGCTCTGGCTTACCCCTTCACGTTGTATCATTTCTGTAGATGAATCGTGACAGTTATCCTTGCAAGTTAGGTGCTAGCTGACTCCACCAATGATTCGGATGTGGAGAATAACTGACATCGAAGTTAAATCCCTCATGCAGAATCTGTGGGAAGGACAACAGCTAGGTTTGGAATCCAGATAGTCTGATGTTCTATTACTTCTTTATTTTTTTTAAATGTTATTGTAAAGGTAGTGAACAGAGGGGATGCATTTATGTAACACTTTTTTTGGACATTGTCACTTCTTCCTTGGTTTCTCCCACATTTCCATCCCCAAATCCCCCCACCATAAGTTGTATAGTTTATTTTCAACAGTGTCTAGTGAGGATGATTGCAGCTGCTGTGAAAAAGAGAAACATACAAAGAAGAAAGTCAACGTCCAGGCTGGTAGCTCCTATGCCTCTGACATCTCCGTGAGATAACGACCTGTAAAAATATGAAGATAGAATGTACATGTTGTAAGTAATGGCCGCGAGTTTAAAAACTAAAGCAAAAAGTTCCGTGGCTGTGGTGAAAGGGATAGAGGGCGCCTCACAAAAGCCCAGCCTTGAGTTTGAGATCACAGTGTCAGCAAATAATAAATAAATAAAGGAAAAAGTATTGATTGTTTCTGGAAGGAAGTCTGTATTTCTCTTGTCAGTGGCACTTCAGAAACGAAGCAGCTCACCAGCTTCTTTTTCTGTTGAGAAAGCACAGATGTAGAAACATCTGCTTCCTCTGCACATTTGCACACTCAGTAGCGTATTAATAGAGAGACACATGGCTGAGAAGCCAGGGAACCTGACCTGACCCCTTCACTCAAGTGTCCATGAGGGAATTGGGCATGGAATTGCCAGGTTGGCACACATTGCTTAACTCCTGCTGTGATGGGCTTCATCCTGCAACTTGGAACAAAGTTGAACTACAGAGTGTGCCTGGCTTTACCCGCTCGAGAGGAAGCCAGGAGAACTCTGACAGAGATCAGCTCTGAAATCTCTTCCTTGAAAGTGTGGCTTTCAGGACTAGATTTGGGGTTACCTCTCCGCCCCCAAAACCCTGGCCTATAAACTGGGAAGGATTCAAATGAGAAATTCAGTTATCAGAAACCCACCAACCACTGATGGGTTTTCCAAAAAAGTGAATCATTCTGTGCAGCTGGAAACATTTCTAAATTCTATATACCTATACGCTTAAAAGAAAGTGTACACATATACTGTACACACACATATAAATCTTTTGGAATTTTATGTGCATTTATAATGTATAAGTATTATTTATACTATAAACTATTATACTATGCACTTAAAGTATTATATGATTTTATATAAAATGTGAATATTTTATCTGCGTATTATCATATATTTTATCACCTGCCATATAAGTTTATAGTATATTACATAGAAGCATAAATAATACATAAGCACAACATAATGTTTAGCACATATGTGATATATAATATATCATATATGCAGTCTATCTTATATGATAATGTGTTATTCTATAACACATGGTAATGTTCAATATAATATGATACATGTTTTATATAGTTACATAATATATACTATCCCTGAGTATATTATATATACCACAATATGATGTAATATTATACAATAATAATACAAACATAGTAGATACAATGTAGAATATGCTACACATCCTTCCACCAATTTCCACCAGGCAGTTGAGAGAAGGGATAACAGAGAGATCAGATGCATAGACCAGGAATCAGTGTGATCTTATAAAGATGTAGCCTGCCGACACCCTCGACAGCTACCTAAGAGAGAAATCAATCTCGTCCTTTAAGCTCTCCTTTATTAGATTCCTCTCTCTATTTTATAGCCAATCATTTAGCCTTTATTGGTTTTGTGATGTTGAACAATTGGCTTAGCCTTGATTGTGAGAGTCTTAGAAGGGAGATGGTGGCTTCGGGGGTTCTGGCGGGGGATCTGGCGGGGGTTCCTGTGAGTGAATATGTAGAGGAGGCTTGGCCTGGTACCTGCTCTGCCAGTACTCAGCTCAGTGAACCTGTGCTGCAGTGGCGAGATGATCGCATAGCTTATCACATCTCTGTGCCTCAGACCTGGAGGAGAACATGCTATATTTCCCCCCAACTCTGGAAACAATGTAGATGTTCTCAGGTCTCTTCTTATAGCATCAAAGGACTCGAGATACTTGCCAGTTGCTGCCTGCTTGGTCTGTGAAGGCCTCAGCATGTGCACTGATACCTACCTCTCTTCTTAGTTCAATTGCTCACTCCACTTTTGTGTAAGCGCCTCATTCCTTCAGTGAGTCTTTCCCAAGCTGCTGTGGTTCTAGAAGCTGAGGAAGAGGACTGGGAGAGGGGAATGGAATACAGGAGCGCTCCCTCTCTCGCTTTCTCCTCTCTCTCTCTCTCTCTCTCTCTCTCTCTCTCTCTCTCTCTCTCTCTCTCTCTCTCTCTCTCCTAATTGATTACACTTGTCATTCTTTGGAGGAGGGGCGGATGATCGATGCATAATCAAACAAATAGACCAGAAAATGTGGATGGAAGGGGACATTCTAGAGGGAATGAAAGGGCAATGTGCTAGAAAGTTCTGGAAAGAGGATGTTCAACTTGCGACCTGAACTGGGCAAGGGGATGAGCTCTGAGAAGATGGCTTGATATATGAGGCTTGGGGCAGATCCCAGGGCAGATCCTTGGGGGGGGGTGCTTCTCCCCATGGGGAGATAAGGAGGCACATTTACATCAGGTCTGTCCCCCTACACCTGGCCAGAGTATTCATTGACAGGGACTGCCAATAAGTACTCTGCATAGCTTTTCCAGAATGCTGTGTACAAACCCACCTGTTAGGAAGTTGGCTTTTGAAGAATCAACTAGATTCCATCACATTTGTTTTGCTTTTATTCTGCCAATAGGTGGAGCTTTTTTTATATTACTATACCATCACTAAATCAACTAGAAAAAGATCAAGAGAACTTGCAAACCCTAAATGGTATATCTTTTTTTCACTTCAAGGAAAAATAATTAGAAGCATCTATTAGGAGAGAGGGGTTCTAGAAAAGGGGGTGGGTTTATTTACTCTCTGTAGCTTCGCTTCTCCGTGTTGTTTGTGAATATGTGAAGGTATTTTAAGGGCCTCTAATCTGTGGGAATATTTTTAATAGAAATTGTGAGGATATTCGTAAATGCTCGCTTTCTCTAACTTTGACTCTTGCATATGGCACAAAATCTGATAAGAAGCACCATTGTGACTTCCAAGCTATCAAACTGGCCATATCAACAAAGTGAGCTTGAGTACAGATTCCACAAGGTCCTGCCATTCTGTTGTCACTGGAGGTGGACTGAAATCTAATCACCTTTTAATTCTCATTGTTATGATTTGTGTGTATGTGTGTCTGTGGTATTGGCGTTTGAGCTTGGGTTTTGTAGCTTTTAGTTGGTTTTTCAGATACAGTCTTCTACTGGTTTTCCCAAGAGCAGCCAAAGACCACGATTCTCATCCCTATGCCTCCCACATAGCTGAGATTATAGGCATGACAACTCTACCAAGGTTGTTTGCAATGGGAGCTCATTAGCTTTTCACCTGGCTGGCCTTCATCTGCAGTCCTCCCGGTCTCTGCCTTGCTCATAACGATCAACCTTTCAAAAAGGAACATTCCAGATGACTTCCATTATGCATTAGGTAGAGGCTGTCTCTGTGAAGACCTTTAAAACAATCAGAAATGTGTAATGAGGCTTATTACTCTGATTCTGCCATTTAAATGACTTGAGGTGACAACTTAAAAAAAAATTAGCCACTTCAGTAAAGGAGTCGTAAAGAACCCGTTATCTAAGGAATTCTCACATAGGTATACCATCTCAAAACCTTCAGTAAGATCTGACGCTGCCACAATGTTACTCTTCATCTCCCTACGTTTAAGCCAAATCTATCATTTTAGATACAATGAAGAGTCTTGAACTCCATAACGTCTCCAAGATGCCACTGAGGAAAAAGTTGTATGTGGGCTGTAGGCCAGAGCATCTCTCTAGTTGGCAATACGAATTTTACCCCTAGATCGTCCAGAAAATATGGAATCTGTCTGGGTAAGGAGAACCCCAGAAATACAAATGACAAGCAGCGATATGGACCCCACACACCTCTGGTGTGAACCAAGAACCCTACTCTGCCAGATGTGTCTGCAGATGTTTCCCTTAGGGAATAAACACTGGGTGCCTTTTTTGCACGTCCCCGTGAAGATGTAGGATTAAATTCCAATCCTACTTAAATACTGTATCACTGTTTTTTTTTGTTTTTATAAATCAAGACCTGGTGAGTCTATCTTTTTCAGTTCTTCAGAAAAATGAGTTTAGAAGTGTGAAAAGAAACACACCATGGGGTGTGAACTGCTCTGCCTGAGCAAGAAGCAGGCAGGCGAGGGATAATGGCTCTGCAGGGCTGATATCCCAACCACAGTGTTCTCTAAATGTGTTCCATTGCCGTGGATGAGTGAACTGCAAGCACATGATCCAGCTGTTATGGAAGCCCATCCTTTGCCTGCCAGCTGAGAGGAACCACTAGCTCCACTTAGTAAGACCCTTGGTTTTAGGATTTCTTTTCCGTCATAGGTACACCCCTGGGTGCCCTTTATTACCATTGAAGGGACTCTGAATAGTTCCTGAACGAATTCACTTTCCATCCCAGAGTAGAGTGCTATTTCTATCTCATCCTTGTTTCACCTTACCTGGGATGCTTTTGAAATGTTAATGCCAAGGCCCCAACGTGGATCATATTTGTAATCCTGGGTACTTGGGAGGCTGGGATCTGAGGATCAGGATTCAAATCCACTTGGCAGGTAAGTCCCTAAGACTCTTACCTCCAATGAACTACCAGCAGAGCTGTAGCTCAAGTGGTAGGATACGAACTGCGAGTGAAAAAGCTAAAGGGCAGTGTTGAGGCTCGGAGTTGAAGCCCCATTACTATAAGTAAATAAACAAGTGTCTACCCACGTATAGATGTGTGAATATAGGCAGGCAGGCTGAAGCTCGATAGACTGAGGCGAGGGGCTCCTTATTCTTGGACAGATCATCAGATGGGCCTTCTGCAGGTTGAAGGGAGAAGAATCACTGTGAATGATTCAGAGCCCATAGGCCGGGGGGAAAAAATCAACCCAGAAACAAGTGTGGCCCGTGACTCTTGCTCTCTATCAGTCCTTTCAGCGTAAGTATTCCACCACCTCCTCTGGGCTGCCCTGAGATTCCCAGCACACCCCTCTTGAAGTCATAGCACAACACTTTTGAACACCAGGGCTCAACCCTCTCTCCGTACACTGAAAATGCCAAGGAAGAATACATTCCAAGGCACACATGCCCATTGCTTCACAGGTAGGAAGACAGGTAAAACATCTACCTGGCTACTGAAGGAAATGCCAGTTGAGAAAGATACTCGGAGGACGTGTGTGTACACTGACATTTGAAAAGAACATAAACAGCACACGGATCATCCATGCACCGTGAGGAAATCGCCTCATACATAATGTGTGCCTACGCGAATAAGAACATGTCACGTATCACATGCCACGTTCAAGGTCATGGCTGTACATAGCCAAGGGATAGGAGCTGGAGCAGAAGGATGGGTGGGCTCAGTCTGGATGGGTGTTTCCTTAATGGTGCCTCACCCTGTGTGGTTTCTACGCATTGCCTCTGAAGAAGGCGCCATTGAAGGTGACAGTACTGAGGTGAATAATCTGGTTCTTACATGGCGATTGCCAAACCAGTGGCTTTGCCCTACCGGACTAGTCCTGAGTCTTGGAGACAATGCCAGCCACAGAGGCTGGCAGGGGAGCCAGGTGTCTCTGGCTGGTGACTCCAAAATGGTCAGGCCCTCTGTGGTTGAACCGCTTACAAGCATTTCCACTTGGCTTAAGGCAATCTCCCACCCCAATCCTTTCCCTTCCCTTCCCCCTCCGAAAGAAGCCCCAGCTTCATCTTGCATGTGTGCCATGGGGGAATCCAGCCTGCAGGCATCCCGACGCCGCGAACGGGCAGAAAGCTGCGTTATCACTGTCTGCCTAGCAACAGAAAGTTGACACGTGAGGCCTGCGTTTCAACCCATTTCCTCTTGATGAGAGGAAGGGATTCTCCTGCGAGTTATTACCTGAAATAATACCATATGGTAAAATGTAAACAACATCTGCATATTCATGTAATAATTTCATCTGTTTAATTAGTTCCAGCAAAGCAGTTTACCCTCCGAGGCCCTTGGCTGTCAGCTCAGCGCTCATACATCCAAGGACTGGCTGTCTGGTTTGACAGTCTTCCATTGTTCATTCTCTGCTTATACTCCAGCCATTCCTCTAAGTGAATCTTCTCCGGGGTGGGGGTGTCTCTACATCCACATATTGAGAGGGAGGGGGTAAGGGGAGAGCTGTCAGCTTGGCATAGGACTACTAAAGACAGCTTTGACAGAACAGGTGATGCAGAGCTGGGGGGGGAGAGATGAGATTATTTCTTGTACTTTCTTGTTTTGGATGTGAGAGTAGAGGTACTCTCGGGGTAAAGAGATTTTAGGGTGTGTGTGTGTGTGTGTGTGTGTGTGTTTTGGCAACCTGACTCCAGGGAGCAAGGTCTAAGTAGACCAATCACAGAGCAGCACTGATCCTAACGCCCTCTCGATTAGGCTCTTTGACAGCATAAGGGTGGAGCTAAATATGAAGACATAGAAAACGAGACAAGCTGCCCTGCAGGCTTGGCAAATTGCACAGGTCCACGTGGGGTAAAGAGACAAGGCAATTAAAAGTGGACACCCTCCCCCCCACACACACACATGGAAGTGCAGAAGGGTTAGGCTGTCCAGTTAAGCCTGATGAGTTTCTCGGCTGTCCGGCAACAGGATGAGAAGCGCACTCCAAGTTCCTTCAGACTTTCGACTTCTCTGCTGGAGACCTTGTTAAAAGGAAGATTCGAGTCTTGACACTTCTGGAGGGGAGTTTGGGATTCTTCATTTCCCCCCAGCACTCCCAGGGGGTGGGGATCCTTGCACACAGTGACAGGATGTGATGATTGAGATGCCCCAAGCCTGAGAGCTAATGTGTTCAAGTCATTAAAGGTCAAACCAAGGACTCCCACTTGACTTTTTTACGTCTAGCCATGTTTTGTTTTGTTTTGTTTTTTTTCTTACACATGCATTAAGGAAACCCTTTGTCAGCTGGGTGCCAGTGGTGGCTCAAGCTTGTCGTCCTAGTTTACTCAGCAGGCTGAGATCTGGGGATCACTATTCAAAGCTAGCTGGGGCAGGAAAGCCTGGGAAATTCTTATCTCCAATTGACGACCAAGAAAAAAAATTCCTGGAAGTGGCCTTATAGTAGGGCGTTAGCCTTGAGCAAATAAAGCACAAAGACAGTTCCCAGGCCCTGAATTCAAATTTCAGGATCAACAAAATATGAACAAACCAACCAACCACTAAACTAATTTTTTTCAATGTGTATAATTAACATACGGAGTAATATGCTTCTGCCTTGAAATGGTAAACAATTTCTTTGTTACCTTCAAAGCCCATTTGAAACACAAAGACGTGAAAGAATTTTAGGGTTTCCTTCTAAGGAGGAATTTCAGGGCGGTATCAAATATTGATATAGTTTCTAATTCAGAGAATCTGGAGTCAGCCAGAAATTGTGATCACCAGTCATCGGGATTAGGAAGGATCTTTGACATTTTATCTTTGCTTTGACATCACAGTCAAGTCATTATCTGGATTTGACTTAAGCATCTTTGTGTGTCAAGGAGAGATCTGAATTCTGTGACAAGTTGAAAATAATCACCTTTCCCCCTGCACCAGCTTTTTTATTGTGACTTAAAATGATTCCATGAGCCTTCCATGGGGAAGTCATCAGAAATTCTTGGATATAAAATAATGTGTGTGTGTGTGTGTGTGTGTGTGTGTGTGTGTGTGTGTGTGTGTGTGCTCTCTGCTTCCTAAGCAGAGAAAGAATGATTTCAAATGCTTTATGTCCATGCAGCTAGACCTAAAAGGATATTGTTGTATTTTACAGTATTAAGGTTTGACCTCAACCCCCACAAACTCTAGTTTAAGCAAGTATTCTACTATCTGAACCATGCCTCCAGCCATTGTTTTATATTCAGCTCTTTTTCTAACAGAGGTAACACATTTGCTCTGGCTGGCCTGGGAACACAATCTTCTTACTGGTTTCTCCCATACCACCGAAGTGACAATTGCATCCTGGCCTATTTGATTTGTTTGTTGATTTTTCACCTGTCCACATTGGTACTAATGAGGATTTCAGGGCCTGAGGGCAAATGGTATCCACAAAATTGCTGGCCAGAGTAGGTTAATCTAATCATAATAACTGCGTGGTGGTGTTTCAAGTAATTGTAGTGTCTCATAATGGCTCCCTTCAGATTCTTGGTGTTTTGAAATGGAGACTGTCTATCACAGTCGCTTTCTATTAATACAGTTGGAGAACACTTGGCTTCCAGTCTAACCCAGGATGGGCCGGTATCTAGTTCTGTGGTTCTGGGTATCTTTGTCAGTCTTTGCCTATGTGCACCCCACCTCAGCCTTGACAAGGGGACACTCGTTGAGATCCTGACTTGCTGGACTCTGACTGATCCAGTGGCTTTCTCCATGGCATCGGGTGTGATCAATAAGTAATTATTAAACCAGCATTTCTTTCTACGGCTCCTTGTTAAAAAATTGCTTTTGGCTGAGAGAGAAGGGGAAAAGGTCATCACTTTGACATGGTTTCGAGTCTTTCAAAATCCAGTGGGTCGTCCAATTGAATTACTGTCCTAAACTAATTGATATAAATTTGAGCAGAAGAATGCTTGTTACTGCAGAATCTCATAATGATATACTTCTCCAGAAAACGTCAGGGAGGCGGGTGGGGGGGCAGATGACCTCAACACCAATTACAAAGTGTGGCACCTCACGCAAGCATTAGAAATCGGAAAGAAAAAAGAATCGAAAGTTGTAGCTGACAGGGGAGAAGGAGGAGGTGCATTCTGGGAGACATTCCTATTAATTATATATGCAATATTGTGAACATAGAGGTTGTTGACCGCTCCTCGTTTTATAGTCATCAAAGGACAAAGAGTCTCTTTGATATATTATTTAATGTTTCTACTGATTATAGTTTGCAAGGCAGGTGAGTGACAGCTGTCATTTCATTGTTACCTAAGGCTGTTAGTTTGAACCCATCCATTAGAATGTCACTTTCTGAGTGACACAACTTTGAAAATTGGGATTGTCCAAAGACCAGCACAAAATAATACATCAGAATAAACATCAAAATAATAAAAATAAATAAACAGTTTTTTTTCCTGACACTATTGGATGGCAGAGGGATGGGGGGAGAGAAGAGTGGTGGTGGAGGGGGAGAGAATATGAGAATATGGGAGCTTCCTGGGAAGATTTTTGTTTGTTCATTTGCTTATTGATGTAAACTTGAGATCAAACCAAGCTACTCAATAAATGTTCTTTGGTGGAAAGTTTGAATTCAGAACAACTGCTTGAAAAGAGCGATAGACACAGAAGTATGTCGACTTTCCTGCTAATTTGTAGAGGAACAGAACTCTTTCATGCTGGTATTTCTAATCAGACTTCAAATGTGGATTTCCTCTGAGGGAATCAATCATACTCATCCTTTTTCTGGAAATTTCCCAGGACACCTCCAATCTACATCTTTCTGGGAATGATGTAGAAGTTTCATTTCTTCTCCATTGCTTCTGACCTGGTTGACTGATATCTCCTGAAAACTCCCCCGGATGACAATTATTTCTGCACTTCTTAGGCTTCTTGGAACTCTATCATTCAGTCTCTCTACCCATCCAACTATCTATCATCTGTTAATATAATATCTCTATGTTCTAGCTATTGATGATATTGCTATTTAATATCTATCATCTGCATCTATCATCTCTTTCTCACCAATGAATGCAGGGTTTCAAATGACCTGCAGAAACCAGTTATAACTGCAGAAACCAGTTATGACTATGTGTTGACTTTAACTCAGGGGCAAAGGAGAGTTAGTATCTATTTATGAACGAAAGGGCACTTATTTACTCAGGATTTTGAAATTAAACTTTTGGTGACATCAAAGGAATGCCATTCAATTTTGTATTCCAATGCAATGCATCCCTACATTAGATGCATTTCTAAGAGTTAATTTTCTTAGTTGGAGGAGTTCATGCACTGAAAGCACTTATTAACTTGGAATTTCAAATGTTTTTAAATACCCAAATCACGTAAGAGAACTCAGAATACTACTAATAAAAAAAAACAACAACCAGAGAATAAATTCTGATGAACTATTGGAGAGGAGTTCAAATGGACTCAGAGATGGAAATGAAATTTCCGCATGGAAATAGATGGAGGATATTGAAAAACTAAAGAGAAAGAAATTGGAAATGAGAAAGGGAGGGAACAAAGTTTGGAGTAATGAGGTGAAAACACTAGATTCGAATAATGAGCACAGGGAAATCAACATGGATAAGAAAGACACAGGCAAGATGAATTACAAGCAGGAGTACTGTAAGGTATTGGGGGCAAGTGTTAAGTCCTTCCAATAACACAGCTGTTTGGATGGAGAGGGTCCACTCGTCCTGCTGATGGGTTCCTCTCTTCTGCTACAAGAGCTGAGTGCACAGGGCCGAATGGAAGCCAAAGAATAGAAAGCCAGCGGGGAATGGATAACACAAATGGTTCCGAGGTGAAGTTACAAGTTAGGTGTTCAGCATCTCTGGGCATATTAAATATTCTGCATGGTTAAAAAAGAGCCTGATGATTGTGCCTGTGAGGACTTACAGAGGTAGGGACACATGTATTGGGGAATAGTGTATAAATCAGGGCTCACACCTGAAGAACTGTCACAGTGCTGTATATTCCAGGAGCTGCAGTGGGTGGATCCTTTCTGTGCATGCTTCCTTGCTCGCCGGTTGTTTGTTTGTGTTACCCAATTGATGTTCAGTTTCCTGGGAACACAGACCCTGTCTTGGTCACCGTTCTTTCCTGGTATTTTCAGGAACCACACACACACACACACACACACACACACACACACACACACACACTGCTGGGAATGTTTCTTCGACTGTAGCATCTGCTTGAATCCTTCCTCCTTCCTCCTTCCTCCTCCTCCTCCTCCTCCTCCTCTTCCTCCTCTTCCTCCTTCTCATCCTCCTCCTCCTCCTCCTTCTCCTCCTTCTCCCCCTCCTCCTTTTCATCTTCCTCCTTGTGTTTTCCAAATCTAGGCTTAGAAGAAGCCCCACCGTGGCTACCTCCTTAGTTGCAGGTATGTCACTATCTAGGCTTTTTCTTTGGATTCCACTGCAAAACTTTTACTCTTCTAATTTGGCCTTCAAAATGACATTTAAAAATATTGCAGAGTTTGACAGTCCTATGAATATAATCATCATTTACGGGCATGGGCCACCAGTGGCTTCCATCAGAGTGTGTGTGTGTGTGTGTGTGTGTGTGTGTGTGTGTGTGTGTGTGTGTTTCTTTTCAGTCCTGGGCTTGAACTCAGGACCTGAGTGCTGTCCTTGGGCTTTCTCAAGGCTGGTACTCTACCACTTGAGTCACAGCACCACTTTCAGCCTTTTCTGTGTATGTGGTACCAAGGAATCAAACCCAGGGCTTCATGAATGCTAGGCAAGCACTCTACCACTAGGCCACACTCCCAGCCCCATGTGTGTGTGTTGCTTGAAAACTAAATATGAAGATATGAAAAACGCATAAGTAAACCACCACAGCCACAACAAACAAAGATGTCCTTTCCTCCCATGGAAATTCTTCAGGGTCTATCGATGACACAGCGAAGGAAAGAAAGACTGAGGATGAAAGGACTCTGGGGATTTATAATGTATGTTGCATCTTTGGAATAGATGGGGCTTTACCTGTGCTCTCTCCAGGCTGTAATTCCATGCCAAGAAACAAAAGCCCAGAAGTGGAAACCAGCCTTTGCACATCAAAACAGCACCGGTCCTTTGCCACCTATCCCTACTTAAAGCAGGACCTTGTTTTTTTTTGGTCACAACTACTTGAGTTTAGATCTGAAAGACAATGCTTGGCTTCTCTTTGCCCTTTCTCTATCAATCAAAAAGAGTCATGGAAATAATTATTAGGCTGGATAATTATTTTACAAAATAGAAGGTGCACTGGTTGCCCATTTATATCTCAGGGCTGCTCATTACTTCTCTGAATACTAATCAAGACGTTAAGCCTGATTGCTTGTTTTAAGGCAGAGAAGGTCGACTGAGGAAGACAGGGGGATACCTGAGAGCATTCTGCTATGTGAAAGAAACCTTCCTGTGCAGCGTTAAATAATAACTCAGCCATGGGTGGAGGGTGCTACACGTTTCAGTCAAAGATGGAATTGCTTGTCTCCTCCTGGCATTGGTAAGTGCATAACAAGCTTTCCCAAATCACTGTTTCTCTTGAAGGGATGAATTGCTCTTTGCTGGTGTGGTGTAGACAGAGAGAATGCCCACCCCCCCCCCCACACACACACCCCAAAGTTTTAAAAACTCCATGAGATTTCTGGCCATTTAACTATTCTGACACATTCTCACACTAGCAGAAGTTTGGGTCCTGAAGCAAAGAATGATCCTTGCTGGAAGATGTCCACTTTAATGTGAGAAGCCTAGAGTTGATGGCATCCCTTTCCCTAGCTGGGTGGCTCTAGTTCTCTCTCTCTGGTTCTTCTAACTGTTGAGATTCCTTGGTCACACTTGGCGGCTCTAGCTTTTTTACTCTCATCTCGAGTGTCTCCAATAGACAGTTTATAAGTGACCCTTCACTCGACCTTGTAATAAGCAAGAACGCTTTGCTTTTGGAAATGTAGGATGGGAAAGGAAGGGAAAGAAAGGGCAGGGGAGGAAAGGGGAGAAAGAGGAGGGAAGGGGAGGAAAGCACATAATGTTGTACTGACTTGATAGGAAATCCAAGATTCAAGGAAAGAAAAAAAAAACGCTCATTCCATCAGTTCTAAGGCTATCTGCTGTTAGGCTTTGGTAACTCGAGGAATTCATTTTCTTTGCCATAGACTTAACAATGGATCCTTTTCTTTTGACAAACACACATGCCACAGTCTTGGCTTCAGTAGGCAGCCTGCAGCAGCATGAGAACATGCTGGAGGGGGTCTCGGTGAAGATTTCAGAAAGAGCATGAAGAAGAAGGGCACACAGGTTGGACTCGGCTTAGAAGGCTTTGGGCTGAAAGTGTCTACGGCTCATGGATCATGAGAAGGACTGCCCAGTTCGGGTCTGGAGGCTTGGGATTCTAGTGTTTGCCCACACCTACCTTTAATGGCCTAGCTTTGGAAATCACGTTTCCCTTTCACCACAGCCGTTAGCCTGGTAATGGGATGGGTTAGGGGGTCTCCTCTGGATGAGAAATGTATCTATGTCCCAGTGAGAGAGACACAGAAAATCATCACACCTTTTCTCTGTTGACTTTCTTCCAGTTTTCTCTGTTAGCTTCTGTTAGAGACTGATGAATAATGGCGTATATTTATGGAGAAGGTCCCCTGAGGCATCCATTGTTATTTTTAACCTCACCATACACCTAGGAGGTAAGAATGACTATTCCCAGATTACAGGTGGAGATTGGCAAAGCTGAATAACTCTGCTGCATTGTTATTCAGCTCCAACTCCTCAACATCTCTAATACATTTCCTACTTACTTTTCATTCTTTTTTTTTTTTTTTTTTTGCCAGTCTTGGACTTGAGCTCAGGGCTAAGCAATGTCCCTGGACTTTCTCTACCACTTGAGCCTCAGCACCATTCCCCGCTTTTTTCTATGTATGTGGTATGAAGGAATCGAACCTAGGTCTTCGTGCATGCTAGGCAAGCACTCTACCACTAGGCCAAACTCCCAGCCCTTACTTTTCATTCTTACAAGCTGGGAGCTAACTGCTTGCCCTATCTCCCCCACCAATTAACTTCCTCCCCTCCATTTCTTTGGCTCTACCTCATGTGCTTTTATTCTTATCATTATGCTTCTGGCTTATCAGCTCAGCTGCCACCCTGCAGACCCTATCTCTACCTGGGGACACATGCATTGGAATTCTAGCTCTGACCCCTGGGGGTTAAAGTTCCACACTTGCTTTATATGTAGAAACTTGCTGTTCCAGTGTTCCTAAGTGGGGAATGGCTATGGTCTCCTCTCTCTCTCTCTCTCTCTCTCTCTCTCTCTCTCTCTCTCTCTCTCTCTCTCTCTCTCTCTCTTTCTCTTCCTCCTCCCCCCTTCTCCCCCTCCCCCTCCTCCTCCTCCTCCTCCTCTCCCCCATCATGTCCCCCAACTCCCAGGAAGGAAAACTTCCTACTTTTGGTAATAGCAACCATTCTTGATTGGACATCTAGACTAGAAGGAGAAAAAAAATTGCAAAGGAAAATTTGCCGCTTGATGGAAGAACACAGCTATTTAGAAGGAGACTTGAGAATATGGCTCCACTACCTAACACTTGGCCTAAGCTCAATGAGAACACCTGTAAATTAAGAGCTATAGTGCAAGAGACAAGTTAACTATCTTGCCTCTGAATCCTGAGCTTTATCTGCCACTCTTGTGCTTTCCTACTTAACATACAAAGATGACATGTCTGGAGTCAACTGAATGACCCTTCTGAAAAAATAAAGGAGTTATTTATGCCTGCAGGTGCATATTTATACATATCTATGTACACATATAATTTCCTATAGATTTCTCTCACAAAGAATCCCATATCTGGTGTTAAAAGAGTTAACAAAAATGAAAAAAAAAAGCATACGATACAAATAAGAAAAAGAATTTTAAAAAATCCCACCATCCATATAAGGCCCTCTCATTTGCGATAATGATATCAGTTGCAACAAGTCCAAGGCCCGACCTCATTACAAGGGTTTAATTGCATTGTTACACAGCTTCACTTCTCCTCTCTGGCCTCTTTCTCTTTATGACAGCTTCAGAAAGGAATTTCAGCTTGAGGTCAAAGGAAATTAATTACTGCTTTCTTAATCTGTACTCATCTACATTTAGAAAACTTTAGGCTTTCTACCACTTATATCCTTGTCTCCTGTTTGTAGAGACCCAAACTTATAAAAGTAACACCTGGGACCTTTGTTTGAGAAAGTGCACAGAGGCAATTGAACAGAGTGGATTGTATAAGCATGGATCATAGCCCAGGAAAAGTACAAGGTGTAGGGTGCTGTTTTGCCAAGATAGCCATACTTTCAAAGTTGAGAATTATCTTACATAGAAAATTGCATTCAATAATTAGACTGAAGGCTATTAAACTGGAGTATTAATACCGTTAATGTAGTAACTCCAGTAAAGAGAATGAGCTGAGATAAAAGACTGAGTGTATCGATTAACAATAGAATGACATTGCTATGGACTCAAACATAACTTTGAGGGTGGCTTCTCCATCTGCACTTGGCTTAAGCTTTAGAATGAAGTGGTCTTTCTTTTTTTATATTATTATTATTTTTAATTGCATTAATTTTCTAAAATGTCTGCTTCTTCCCTTTCTCATTTCTTCATTGCTCAGGGAACTACCAAGTCAATGCATATAAAGATGGAAGGAGGAAGAAGAGCCTGGGGCTATGTAGGTTAACAGTAAATATCAACTTGCAATCAATGGTTGATACTTCCACTCTCTGTGTCATTTGCTAATCTAGGGCATTCACTTTGTTGTTTTCTGCTAATTAGTCCATGGGTTCTCTTCTCAGTACCTTTACGTAGGTAGGAAAGAGTCGTTTGATCTAGTTACACAAATAGCCACAAGAGGTGGCTAAGGCAGATACAAAGCCAGAAGAGAAGGCAAATCAAATTCTAAAAAAAGGATTTACTTTTTTTTTTAAACTGAAAGCAGACAGTCTTAGTTAATGTTTACTAAATAGTTTAAGGTTTGTGTGTGTTTACATATTTGATTGTTATTGTAGAGGTGATCTACCTCTATAGTCACGTGAATCAGGTAATGAGCACGTTTCTGTAGAGTCACGTCACCTTTTGTCTTACTCTCCCAGTTTTCCCCTCCTGCCTCCACCCACAAGATGTAGAGTTCATTTTCCACATATTGTTCAGCGAATGTCTCTGCTGCATCTGTTATGCTTCTGTTCTACCTTTCCTATGCCCTCCTTACCCTCCTGAAACCCAAACTAAGAAGACAACAGGAAAAGAAAACAAAAACAGCAACAACAATAACTAAAAGAGTAAGTCTCTGGTTTCCTTTCCTTGGCATTTATTTCATGAAATCTTATTTCAAATTAGCATATGCATACAAATAGCTCTCTAGCCTTTGTGGTCTGGTCCTCTGCATCTCCTCCTTTGAACGTCTAGAGACCTACTATATATATATATATATATATAATGTATATAAATATATACTCTAAAAACGTTTGAGGAAGAAATCATATACAACAGTAGAAATCCCAATAAACTTCGTGGGAGAGGTGAAATTTGATTTAGATATAGAAAAATAGCTCACCATCCAACACTTGGGGCCTGAGAATGGGCCGTGTTGTAGGTGTGAACAGGCCCATTTGTGTTCTCACAAGGAGGTTTTGATCGCTACTCTGATCATAGTGGATGGTGTGGAGGGATGAAATAATGTGGAATCATCTGACACCGATGGGACACTGGGCAGAGTAGATTATAATCTAGGTGACTTTGGAGGGAGCAGTGCTGCAGATCCCTGGAATTCGAGTAGAAGACTGCTGGGTTACTTCCCTCCTACAAGAGCTGGTCCTTGAGGCCATTTTAACTTTGGAGGGTGTGATACCTTTGATTCAATTGCAATGTAAGTTCATTGTATGATTGGGATTTTATTTTATTTTATTTATTTATTTATTTATTTTTTTGCCAGTCCTGGGCTTGAGCTCAGGGCCTGAGCACTGTCCTTGGACTTTCTCAAGGCTACAGCTCTACCACTTGAGCCTCAGCACCACTTCTGGCTTTTTTCTATGTATGTGGTACCGAGGAATCGAACCCGGGTCTTCATGCATGCTAGGCAAGCTCTCTACCACTAGGCCAAACTCCCGGCCTGATTGGGATTTTATAACGTTATGATCCTTCAGGGAGTCAGTGTTCAGTACAAGTCAAAAGGAGAAGGGCAAGAATCAGCAAGATGGTGTGCCGTATTGGACAGAAATGGACTGTGTGGGGAGGCGGTGTGTTTGGGGGCTGGATAAAACTAGGTTTAATGGCCAGATTTTTACTCACCATCTTTGCACCTTAAATTTCCCTCCTACGCGGGACAGAGGCAAGAATCCAACATGAATGAAAATGAACCTGAGATGACATTGTAGGTTGCTGGGAGGAAGCAGACATTCCATAAATGGCACTGGATCAAGTGAGAATCTTTATTAACATACACACACACACAAAACCACGGGAAAAATCTTTTAATGATGTGTGTACAGAAAGTCTCTGTTTAATGTCTAAATAGAATGATCAAAAATACTTGACTGTATTAAAAAATACTCCCAGAATATGAAAAGGCATAGGAAGTTAAGCAATACATTACCTATTATAAAGGGTATCTTTACTTTTTTATAATCACACCAAACCTTGCCTTTCTATCTAGAATAATGAAAAAGTCCTATGTACCAAAACATCTTCAACTTAATAGAAAAAATTAAAATAATGTAGAAAACATGAATAGATAATAAACTAACACAAAGATGCTTCAATATTTATTTTTTTTGTCAGTCCCAGGGCTTGAACTCAGGGACTGACCACTCTCCTTGGACATTCTCAAGGCTAGAGCTCTGCCACTTGAGCCACAGCACCACTTCTGGCTTTTTCTATGTATGTGGTACCAAGGACTCAATTTGAGTCTTCGTGCATGCTAGGCAAGCACTCTACCACTAGGCCAAACTCGAGGCCCCAAGATGTTTCAATCTTTTGTATTCTAAATGAAAACCTCAGGAAGGTCCTTATTTTGCAGTTGGATGAGCGAAACCGGAAGTTGACACCGATTCTGTAGAATGATGGACAACAAAAACAAAGCAAATCACTACCAACAACAACAAAAAATGTCTTTGGAGAATAAACTTTATCATACTTAGTGAAATCAAAGGCAGTGTGTACTTGGTGTCTGAGTACTTCCTGCTCTGGGTTTATAACATTTGTTTTCAGAATTTTAGCACATACTATAAATAATCCTCTGGAGATCTTGTTAAAACCCAGGGCTGGATCTTACGATGGGTATTATCATTACATTTCCAGGTAAAGCCAGTATTGCTGGCCTGAGCAGTTGTACCTGGGGAACTACTGCAATGGAGAATTAGTCTTGCCTGGGCCAAGGAGATGTGTATAATATTTATTGATTGATTATAACAGCCAGGAATCTGAAGCCTGCATCAGAAGAGAATGAGGGGCTAAGTAATTTATGAGGCAGCATGCATGTGCAAGGAATTTCAGTTATAGCCAGTGAGTGTGGTCAGATGAAAATGTTGATTAACACAGGAATGATTGATCTGTATGACATGATTTGGGTGATGGTCAGAGGCATGCAAAATTATCCTTCGTATTGTTTGGGGGCATTTATGCATATATTTAAAAGGACAAGGGAAAAGAAATTCTTTAAAAAAAACTAAAAAAAAGAAAGAGATTTGGAACAAAAGAAGTAAGGATGCAAACTTGCCTGGAACTAAAAATCAGCCATTTTACGACCGTGCCGACCTGTGGGCAGAAAATGGGTGGATTCAGAGCTGTAGGCCATACATCAGCTGTAGCAGCTGTTTGTGATGTTTTATTCGGCTGAGTTTGTGGTAGAAAAGCTCTCCTGCAAAATAGAATATTCGATGCCCATCCTGTGATTTTCTTGGTGATATTTTTTTGTGGGGGGTTGGGGGGTCAGTTAGATGCACTTTATAATAATACAGCTTTCAACAGACACAGGCGATATACTGAATTGAGCAGTCCAACGGGATGAGGAGGGCCAGGAGTTTGGCCTAGTGGTAGAGTGCTTGCCTAGCATGCATGAAGACTTGGGTTCAATCCCCAGTACCATATACATAGACAAAAGCCGAAGTGGTCCTGTGGGTCAAGTGGTAGAGCTCTAGCCTTGAGAAAACCCAAGGACCAGTGCTCAGGCCCTGAGTTCAAGCCCCAGGACTGGCAAAAAATAAAAATAAAAAAATCAAATCAAAGTCTAATGGGGTTGTGGACTTGTTCCTGGATTTATCCATGAGTAATAGGCCACAATCGTTAAGATTCGCCGTCTTTCTTAAAGACTGTTCGTTTGTGTTCTGTAAAGAAAATATTCCGTAGGTATTTTGAGACAATGGTCTCTGCAAACTCCAGTAAGAAGAGCTATCCTCCCACTTGGCTAAATGTTTTGCGTATTGGCTTTTCCTGGAAAGAATCAATTTGCAAAGAGACACTGCAATGAAGTGATGGCCACACGGAAGCACTCCTTTTACCACCCACGAGAAGGACCCATGTGAAGGAATCTGTGAACGAGCTGTGCAGCCCCTGTCTCCTCTTCATTCAGGAGTCCTGTTTCTGCCTCCCATTTCCAAAAGTACCTATGCAAACTTTGCTGCATCAGTCAAAGGTTTGGATTTTGCATCTGTAATTCCTTTGCCGATAGACCTTTCAAAAAGAAAAGTAGTCTAGCAGGGTGCTAAGGAACCACACCTGCCATCGTGGCTATTATTCAGGCGGCTGACATCTGAGGCTCATGGTTCAAAGCCAACCCTGGGGAGAAAAGTCCCCGTGAGATTCTTATCCTGGATGAACCATTCAAAAGCTGGAAGTGGTACTGCCTCAGGTGGTAGAGTGATATCCTTGAGTATAAAGAGGCTCAAGAACAGTGTCCAGGCCAAACTCCAGGCCTCATTAGAACTGGTCAATCTCTAGTTCGTTTCGGAAAAATAATAATGTTCCTTGACAATAAAGTTTTCTATTTCTATATACTGTTTGAGTTGTTTTCCTTTTCCTCCTCCTCCTCCTCCTCCTCCTCCTCCTCCTCCTCCTCCTCCTCTTTCTCCCCTTCTTCCTCCTCCACTTCCTCCTCCTCCTGCATCAAGGTTTGAACTCATAGGTTTCACACTTGCATAGCTTGCTTGCTGGATTGACGCTAGACCACTTGAGTCAAGCCTCCGGCCAGTATTTTGTTGGGTGATTGGATGTAATCTCATGGACTTTCATATCTGGACTGCATTTGAACCGCAACCTTTTGGATCTCAGTTTTCTGAGTAGTGATGGTGGCAGGCATGAACCATCGGTGCCCAGTTGTCTTCTTATTGCATTTGTCCTTCTACCTACACTGGGTCAGCATGGTCTAATGGCATATGCAACGTATGGAAAGTAAATGGGTAGGTACACGCATATCACGAGTAGACACAAGTACATGTGTGCAGACAATACCCCACTCCCTAGTGACAGGACGGATGTATGCATGTATTTCTTACATTACCTCATAAATTTCTTGAATGTGTGCGGGGGGAACTGATCCTGTGTCCTGTGAACCGTGACATAGAAGTGTTATGCGAGTTTCAGGCGGAACAATATTCAGGGATAGGTCTAAGATGGCGCGTCATCAGAAAAGGGAGATCCAGGCATGCGGATATTTGAACAAGAGGCTCTTGATGGTGGAGCAGTCACATCCTCTCCAAGTCTATAGCACTAAAGAGACTTAGACAGATGTGCTCAGCATCTGGAAATACCAGTGATTGGGGTGGAATTCTCTAGGGAGGACACAACCAATCCTATTAGATAAAGATCTAGAAAAAATGTTTTTCTTGGATGTCTCTCTTTTTTAAACTTTTTTTTCCCCGTCCTTAAGAATTTTGCAACTAAATTCTTAAGATCAGAGAATGCAAAGGTAGAAAACTCCTTGGTGAGAACCTTCTGAGCCAATCCAGTCTTTTCACATAGGTTGAGGCCCAGAGAAGGGAAATGACATGATGTAACATCACATTACAATGTCCAAACTCTGCTCAAATAACTTCCCAGCCTTCTAGAACAGAAATACATAGAAAAAAAATAAAAACGGGCCTGAAAAACATTTATGTCGTTCTGATCATAAAATGAATACAGAGAAATCGAATGCCTCTGGTGAGGAAAGAAGCCAGCACACAGAGCAATGCGCATGGCTCAGGGAGAAGTTTGGCTAGAAGGCCCATTGATTGGTTGCTGTAGACGGCTTGTTTGGCCATCAAAGCCCACAAGCATCTTACAACAAGGAATATGACAGAAGTCCTTTAGAAATGAATAACCTGTTTTGTGGAAAGATAACATGCACTTAATAACTCTCTGCTGTGATTGTACTTCCCATTTTATAGATGAGGAAGGAAGTCAAGGCATAAGTCCCAAAGTCATCGTGGGTCTCTAAAGTCACTGAACTCTGAGTAAACTTTGTGTGTTGTTCACAAGCTTAGAGCACTTGAGGGTTGTGTTAGGAGATCACACTGTGTGTGCAGGGTGTGAACTGTGTGCACGGAGTTTATACCACGTGTGTGCCAAGCGTTAAGGACATTCAGACTGCATGTGCTTACTGTGTGTGTGTGCGCAGGCCCCAACAGAGCTTGGGCAATGAGACCTACACCAGTACACATGTCGACGTTTGAGTGTACGTTTACAAGTAAGAACAGGAGCACAGCTACGCCCAGTGAAAGGCTTCTGGCATCTGCATCTCATCTAAGAATTTCAGGGACGTCAAAGGGGACATTGACTCTGTAGCTTTAGAACAAAGACTTCCCCGCGTGCTAAGGAGCAGACATGAAAAGAAGTGGGACACTATTTGAAGAAGAAGGGGAAAGATCTGTGATGAGAGCTGGAGCTACGTGAGACGCTGTGGCCCACGCCTGTGATCTAGGGTGAGACAGATAGCTTCTGAGGAGGGTGAGAGCTGAGGATTGCATTTCAAAGCCACCCTGGTCAGGAACCTCTGGGAGATGCGTTATCTCCAATTAACCACCACCAAAAAAAACAAGTCAGAAGTGGAGAGCTGGCTCAAGTAGTAAAGTGCCATCTTTGAATGCAAAAGCTGAAGGACAACATGCAGGCTCTGAGTTCAAGCCCCAGTGCTGGTACACATGCATATCACACATGCACACACACACACACAAAGTAAGCAGTACCAACCCACCATTACATACCAATAAAAGCCCAGCAACCAAAGGTATTATCTTTATTCGGAGGAAGTACTTTTAAGGTATATATATATATATATATGTATATGGACATATATGTGTGTGTGTATATATGGATATATATGGATATATATGTGTGTATATATGGATATATACATATATATATGAAATGGTCATTTGTTTCCCCCTTCAGACATGCCATTATAGTGATCATCCGAGCTTCGGTAAGGTAAATACTTTTGGAAAATAAGTGGAAATTTGCTGCAAATCAGTCGCTTTTGTGCATGGCCGCGGGAGCATGTTGAAATGTTTGGACACTAATACCCATTCATTTTCTTGGCTCCATAAATAAAAGCCGCCAGCTCTGTGGCTGCCGTGAAATGGTATTCTTCAGGGCCCAGCAGGAAACTCCATCCTTATTACCACAGCAGGGAGCAGGACAGGCCCCAAATAGCAAGACAACTAAATCAAGACATTTTCAATGTCTAACAAAATGACTGTGTTTTAGAAAGAACCAAAAGGTTGGGGAAAAAAAAATTGGACAGCTTTTGTATTTAGTGTAATACCTTTGTTAAAAGAGTTCAGATGGGGAGGGATAAAATAAAAAAAATCGTTAAAAAAAATACCCGCATAGCATATTTTAGAATATCATTTAAAGTCTCCAAAGAGCTTATGAAACTAGAGATCATATACACAGATGGCATCATCTGAGGACTTCAAGCTGAAGATATATTCCATTTAGGGGACCCCAGGCCCCAGATTAAAAAAGAGGAGGGAGGCCCTCAAAAGAATCATGCGAGTCCTATTACAAGTGTGTAAGCTTTCATGAATAGCTTCAAAAGGAGATCAGGAAAGCTGTAGAAAGAAACTTAAAAAAAACTATTTTGGCCTTCAAATCTTTCTTATATTAAGAGATTATTATTATTATTATTATTAATTATTATTATGAAATAGGCTAATAGACCAGAGTAGAATTTAGCTGTTACTATTTCTTTCATCCAAGAGAAAAAGAAATTAGTACCAGTGTTTCCTAAGAGACATAAAGACATGGCAAAAAAAATGTCAGGCAGGAGGGTTTAGAAGATATTTTTGGATGTTTCATTCCTATTCTGACAGTTAAAAAGTATTGCTCACCCATTTCAAATAAACAATAAATTCATAATATATCCCATAAATAAATACCCAGTCCAATAACAATTAGTGCTAATTTTTTTTAGCATGGTGCAATGCTACGTGGCTGACATTATTATAATTAAGCATGGGGATGTAACATAAATGTGACACAAACCAGTCATTTTCTGGAGTATAACTCTAGAGGTTTCCTGGAAATGTAAATATTGGGAGGATATTGCCAACTCTCTCGAAATTAAGATGCCACTCTGGTCTGAAGCACGACATGTTGGTATTTCAGAAAGTTGATAAACAAAGAGAAAAAACTCCTCTCTCTCCCTCCCCCACCCCATCCCTCCTTCCCCATCTCATCCTCAGCTTTTTTATGATTCCTGACTTATAATGAATGCCAGTACACATTACCTTGCCTAATAAAAAAAAAATCCCCTGATTTCAGAGCTGGCTCAAAGAACAGAGCCCTGCATCTGGTGACAACTAGAGCTAATTAATATTTTTATAGGTGTCTCCCATCTACTGGAGTTTAAACAGAAATAGTCAGAGGTGCTTCTATCACAGCCAGAAGCAATCAAGGCCTGTTGCTTACTTTCCAGCAGAACAGATAACAAGGAGACCATTTTTTTTTTAATATAAGGTTGTATAAATCCTGAAAGCTGAGCTAGTTCAGATCGGGAATGCTTTTGCCCAACTGCCATTCTGTATTGCTCCCTGCCCTTTTTTTTTTTCCTCTTGCTATCAGCTAGTAGGCTAGCCTGGCTGGTTAGTTAGATGAACAAGCAGTAGACATAAAATCCAACTAAAAAGAGGACGGCAGGGGGAATGCTAATAATAACTAGATATGGTCAGATTTTTGACTAAATGATCCAGACATATTGAAGCTCCTCACAGCCAAATTTCCCAAATCTACTCAGGTTAAACATTTGCTTACGGCACAACGTAAGACTTAATAAGACCAAGTTGGGTCAAAAGAAAAGAAAGAAAGAAAGGAAGAAAGGAAGGAAGGCAGCAGCTGGTGAGAGGGTTTAGAAGCATACCAATAGCATAGAGCCATGCAACAGCTCTAGACTAAACATGCAGCTGGGGGAGGGGAGGGGGTTCCTTTTCAAAGTTTAGGCTACAAAGGACATGCCAGGACCTTGGCTGCCACTGTTGGGTAGTACCCCAGGAACTCCAGGGGGAAAATCAGAAAATAATGACATCAACCTGACCATGGTTAAGTACATAATATGCTGAAAGTTCACGCGCTTGTAGTTTGGAACAATAAAGAAAAATATAAAGAGCCTTGCTTGGAGAGAGCCCCAGCTGTTATTAACCATGCTGGGAACTCAAGGAAAGGTATGATAGAGGCTTGCCATTTCAATTGAGACCAGGTTAATCTCTCAATTGAAGGGTAATAATAATAATAATAATAATAATAATAATAATGTAAGGGGAAAAACCCACAGCATAAAAGCAAAGTCTTCAGAATAAATCAAGGGAACACAAGACAATATCATTATTTGCCCCATTTAACCCTTTCAAGTTGGAGACCACATTCCCTTCAAATAAGCTTAATTTTTTTCCAGAATATGTTCATCCAATGTACACACCCTGTAATATCCATTTGATAGACTTATGGCTTAGAGAGAGTCCTTTAACCCTAGAGACTAGAAGGAAAAGCTAATGGAATTCCTCATGGCCTCCATGATGGAATTGCTGAGCTTCAGAAAATGGCTCAGTTGTTCTGCTGTAGTTTTATTTGGAGAATGGGTTAGGCAAAGCAAAAGAAGGAGGGGGGATCTAATGAGTTTTGTAACATCAATGTTGGTAGAGAAATTTCTGTAGCAATGAAAAGAGCTCTCTGCCTGCTATAGAAGAAAAAGATGAACCAGCTTGTCCACTGACATAAGCAAACTTGGACAACACCAAAGTGTGAAGTGTTCCATGTGAAAATTCATGTCACAGGGCACATACTGGAGAGGGATTTGCACTAAAATCTTGTAAGAAGAGCAAGGTGAATGAAACCAGAACTTCTCATCAGAAAGGACTGAATTTGCAACGCTTGGCTTCTGTCTTTGGGTCTCTGTGTTCATTTCTTCCTCTCTCTTACTGTTTCTCTGTCTTTCTATCCATTCATCCCTCATCCTATTCTACCAGTAATTTTGTTTTACTTCAGAACTAAAGTATGAAAGTACAGGACTTTCTAAATCTAAGCAATACTCCACATTAGCTCTTAGAAAGGATCAAAAGGAGATACCCATACTTACTACCATTATTATTATTATTACTCTGAAAAAGAGTATGTTGTTTGGTTTCAAGGCTATTGTCAGTCCAGTTACTTGATTCTCATATCATCTGCCATATTCAACAGTCAGCTGAAGAAGATATTTGCAAAGACTCTTATCATTTGTATATCATTAACTGTGGTTACATCTCCACCAAGAAAGGAAGCAATCATTGTGAAGAATATTTTTTTCCTTGTTATTTACTTTGTCAAGTACTAAACATATGATGGAGCAAGGTATATGAGTAGAAAAACAATTATTATACTTAGCTTCAAGCTCTCATGTTTGTAGCATGTTCTATTCCCTTCCAATATTTTCACATTTTTTTTCTCCCTGAAAGAATCAACACTATATATTTACTGTTTCCTCGGCAAAATTTCTACTGACTACTTGAACTTTATAAACATAGTTTTTCTTAGGTAAACACAGTAGAGCATAGCATTGCTTTGGCTGTAGGGCACTTCCTGGTTTGAGTGGAACTCTTGGCTAAAGTCAAATAGTTCCTTTAATACTAAACAATAAGACTGTAAAAGATGATACATGTAAATGATTCCTTGCCCTGCCTTTTGCTCATTTGAAATCATATTTCCACGCGAATGCCTGCCGGAGAAACAGAAGAAAACTTTTGTAAAAGAAGTAGATTTAGTTGAAGAGCCCTTGTATTTTCAACTAGAAATCTTAGCATTAAAAAAAAATGAAATTCACCAGAGTATTCTTAGCGCTAGCTCCCAGAAAAGGCACACAAAATAACTACAATATTTACAGATCAAGATGCATTGTATTCAATGACACCTCCGTGGTAAAACTACTTAAAGATAATAAATAATAAATAAACAAATAAAACCACATTTTTCACAGACCTTGCACATAATAGCAGTCAGAATAGGAGGCATACCACACACAGGTAGGAATCAGGGTGTGGCAGAACTCTTCACCTGCTTGGAAATAATGCCAGCCCATCTGCTGTCCTAACACAGTTTCTGGACATTAATTCATCGGCATAGTTACATGAATATTGAAGTCAAGGTGCAGTGTGGGTTACTGACGCACAAAATGCCTGCTTAGCTATGTCCCAGAAACCTTCCAAGATTGTCAGGGGCTTTCTACTTCATGTTGACACAAGTATCAGGTATCTATAAAGAGTGGGCCGTGATCTCTTGATTGCAGCAGAGGATGGGATGGGTGGACAGGGCTCTCTGTTTCTCTACTTGGGGCTCGATTAGCATCTACTATCCTGTTCAGGTTTCAGCTCCAGAATGTTTCCAATGGATGAAATCGAATCCTGTGCTACAGAAAGAACCCAGGTCACAGCAACTTAGATAACTAGAAGGAAACCTCAAACTTAAACCCAGTTTTTTTTGTTGTTGTTGTTGCTGTTTTAAATTGATAAACAGATGATGTATTTTGTAAGGAGAGAGATGTGTTTGTGAAAACTTATTCCGAAGGTTTTTGCATTCCTCTGTAGCACTATCATTATTTGTGGATTTCGTTTCCCTTCCCTCCTTTTCTTTTCCTCTTTCTTTCTTTCTTTCTTTTTTCTTTCTTTCTTTATTCCCTTCTTTCTTTCTTTCTTTCTTTTCTTCTTTCTTTTTTGGCTTGGTGTTATCAACATTTTGCATGGATCTTTAAAACTTTTCTGTGTGTACCAAGGTCAATGATCTAACGAATTAAATCTCACACTCATTAAATATTTGACCAGTTTATTCAAGGTGGAAGTTGAGTGCAGGTCATTATTATGAATACATGAGGAACAAACCCCAGGAATCAACATAAGATTTCTTTGAACAACCACCCAGCCAAGCCACTCTCCTCTCAACAAAAATAATCCCCAAACATGATTTATCTATTTGAATAGTTTCCAGGTAAGAGACTCTTTATCAGTATCTTTTAATAGGTTGCCATAGAACAGATTAGATCAAAGAAAAGGGTGGAGAGAAAAAATTAGGAAATGAAGAACGAAAGTTTTTCCACCTTTTAGAGATGGAAAAAAAACACAGGGTTTTTTTCCATAACAAGCAGGAAAGGCTACTTAATGGATTATTTATCCCCAGGGTTTAAGAAAGAAAAATACAGTGCAAAGAAATGGCAGAAACCATCTATCAGGAGTCGAACTTTCAGTTAAATTACAGAGATGGCCCAGCTTTTGCTTCTATGCTTCTTGTAGATTTTACAAAATCCCACACTAATCTTTTTTGAAGTCATTGGTGTAGAAGAAAAAACATTCATATTGAGAATTACAGAGCCAGTTCCTTGCATGGAAAGATCCATGTCTGTGGAGTTTAGTTCTAACCGAGGACTGAGCCAAAACAGGTACAACTTGGGAAAAACTCGGTTTCATTTGGGAGTATTAAATCTTTCCATGAAACATGACAATCAACCCAAACTATTGAACCTATTGTGATATGCAAAGCAGAAAATAAATAACATAGACAAAAATATCCTTTCTGGACATTCTCCTATCTTAACTGCTTACCATTCTTCATTTCTATTTAAATAGAAAGAAAGAAAATAGAAAAAAAACTGTAATAGTTAAGCAAGCATTTTATTTCCTTGGAGGATAAATCAGTTTCAGAAATACATTGAATTCTATCTTGTTCCAATGCACAATTTACATAAAACCTCAGTGTGGTGTTGAGTGATAAATCTACTTCATGTCATCTAGTGAAACTTTCTAGAATTCTAGTTCGCAATCTGAAATGAACCCAGACAATTTTGGTTTAGAAACTTCACAAATATGTCTCATTACAACATCATTAATGTTATATATATACATGACAAATATATTATAGTTATACACATAATTAAAACCAGAAGCAACTTTTAAGGCTGGGTGGGAAGAAGATGGGGTAGTACTATTGAATACTAAATAGTTTTAGTAACGTATCATTTCCTCAAAACATTGATTTATTATTATTACTCCTTTGGAAATCTCCATCTCTCTCCCTTTCCCCACCTCTCTCTGGGTATGTCTCGGATAAGGTTGAATCTAGGTCTTCCATAGATAGAATAGGCAGAAGATCTGCCACTTGAAGTAAACCCCAATTCTTTTATTTGTATTAGGTTTTTTAATACAGTGGTTTGATAACTTTACCTGAGCTGCTATTGGATTCCCAGTCCTCTTGTTTCCATCTCTAGAGAAGCAGTCGTTACCCTGCTTGGCTTCTATGCATCATCTTAACACATTATTGGTATATGGTTTTCTCAATCATTCAGTCTTTCCTCCGATGTTCATATAGGGGGATTCTTTAGTTAATTCCTGGATTCCAAAGGTAAACAAGCATACTCATATTTCAATGTTTCCTGCTAGTCAACTTTCTGCTTTCTCCATTTTTGTTGTTGTTGTTACTATTGCAACCAATTACTTGTTCAAGGGGAGAGGGTTCATTCTGTGTGTGTGTGTGTGTGTGTGTGTGTGTGTGTGTGTGTGTGTGTGTGGTGTGCGCTGAAGTTTGAACTCAGGGCCTGCAAACTGTGTTTTAGGTTGTATTTATTTATTTGTTTATTTGTGTTTCCCTTGAGGCTAGCATTCGTCTACTTGATCCCCAGAGCCACTTTTAGCTTTCTGCTGGCTAATGTATAGGTAAGAGTTTCATAGTCTTTTTCTGCTTAGGCTGTCTTCAAAGTGCAATCCTCACTTCTCAGCCTCCTGAGTGGCTAAGATCAGAGGCATGAGCTCCAGGTTGCTGGATTTCATCTGGATATGTCCATTCCAGAGATTTGCTTCGTGAAAATAAATGGAGGGGTAAGACCAGAGGTGAGCGGACTCGCAGAGGCTCAGCATGTGGATATTATTTATCCCATGCATATGCTATCTTAGCTATTGTAGATGCTCTTTGGAACAGCACTTAGGCCTGTGTAATTTTACACCACGGTAGAGACAAGGACACAGACATTTAGAGTGAGGAAATGACTGAGATGCTACTTGAGTTTTAAGAAATAATGAAACAAAGCACAGACATTTCTTTTCCTGCAGATGAGATGATCAAGCTTAAAGTGTATCCTGCAGATTTTTTAAAATTCCCAGTGACCTCCAGGAAATAGAATAAAGGCTGAGTGCTTGCTGGTACAGTAATGCAACACAGATTTTTCTCCTCTTACGTGAGAGTGTTTATTTCACTTTAGGAATCTCATGTCTCTGTCCTTCTCTTCTCCAGGAGTTCCACCTCTCCCGGAAAGACTTTTCTTTCTGGTTTTTTTTTTTTTTGAAACTAAGTATCATAGGTCAGCCTGGAACTGGGGATTCTCCTGCTTCAGCCTCTCGAATGCTGGGATTATGGGTATGTGTCACTGTGCCCAGACTAACCCATCTGTAAAGGGATTATTCCTCAAAATCAAGTAAAAATACAGTTTTGTCTTCATGCCAAGCATCTTCTTTTATTATGTGCAGAATTCTTTTCCCCCACCCTTTTTCATTATTTTCATGGCGGTCTTCTCTCTATGCAGATTTCAAGACTTTTAGAATAAAATCAAAAATAAAACAGGAAAGAAAACAAAGATGATGGACATCTTTGTTGATTTTTTCATTGGAAAGTGATCATTTGCAACAGATTTCTCTGTGCTTTTTAAAGAAAATAAGAGAGAGAAAGAGGGGGGGAGGTGGAGAAGAGAAGGGAGGGAGGGAAGAAGAGAGATACCGAGACAGATAGCTCCTCATCTGATTGTGAAAAGTTCTGCAAATCTTAATGAAAAGATTCAAACCGGGACCCTGAGAATAGAATGACAACAACAAGAAAATTCTGTCCTGAACTTGTAAGACTGCAGGCTCCCTGGCTGACCCTCCCCCCCCCACCTCCCACCGCAGGAGACCACCTGTAAGAGGGATCACCTTGAGAGGGAGGGGCTACCTTGCCCCCACCCTGTACTCTGCTGCATTGTTTTTTCTGAAGTGCACACGGGTCCATCACCAGGGATGGGGCGAATCCTACTCATTTCCCAGAGGCTCCCAGGCTGCCATGGATGTTAATGACTGTGGAGTGTTTTGTCTTTGACAATAAGCGGAATCTTGACTATGCAATTGACTGCAACTACATAAATTGCTATTTGGAATGAATCTTAATCTATACACTTGTGTATATGAATACAGCTCGCTGTACTTTCCCCCATACGATCATGGTAAGTAACATTCTACCCATTTTAAGTGAGCAAATTTGAATAAAATGGCCGCATAATACATTCTGTGTTAACATCAGCTATTTAAAAAGCCCAAGGATTAAAAGTTAATTCCGTCCTTTTAATTCAAGGGACATATAAATGGCATTCTGGGTAGCGCCAACTCCTCTTTTATCCTTCCTTTCATGCTACCTCCTCACTAATTCTTGGTTGTTCAAATGCTACCTACATAATAAAAGCCTTGAGTTAATTTACTAAGATTTTACACCAGTGCAAATGAAAGAAAGGAAAGTGCTAAACAAGGCAATTAGCGCTCTGTTTAGAACACTCCCAAAATAAATGTAGGCAATTTACAATTTGGCAAATGGCACTCAATCCAGATCCAACTCATTTAGGCCTAAGGGGGTGGTACAGTTCATTAGGGGGAAAAAGTGTTTATATATATTATGCTATTGTGACCCAACCCATTTTCTTCTTCAGCAACAGATGTGACTTCTCCTGAGGTTTATTAGTGTTTCTTGCAGAAAAAAAAGCCAACCTATTAATGCTTTCAAATTCATGGTCCAAAAAGAATGCCTTTTACTATTGCGTATTAGTAACTAGTTTTATAAGTAGGTGAGTAAGGATGGTTTGTAAAACTTAGAGTTCGGACTCGACCCTTGTTTTTTCACTCATGGCTCAAAATACACATTCTTACGAGATTCAGCTTGCTGGGTTTGTTGGAAATGTACACTTGAAGTATTACCGACTGTTTCTTAATTGACAGGAAGATGGCTCCAAGCTTTCCATGTTTATTCTTGTAAGCCTCTGATTAGTGCAAAAATAATAGCTGTTGTTAATGCGGCAGCACAGCCAGCATTAATATTTAAGATGATAGAAATGATAAAGGTTAACCATGTGTTTATATTGCTTTTGAACAAAGAGCTTTACAAAACAGTTCAGGAACATGACGAGCAAAAACAAAACTTGGGAATCATTTTACCCCACTTTGAGACTCCCATTCTGGTAGACTTACTTTTTTTTTAATTTCCAGAAGATAAGGTCGTGATAGGCCACTTTCTCAAATTACTCTCATCTGGAACTTGTGTTTTTGTTGGAAAGAAAATATAAGAATGACTATCCAAGGAAAAAAAGACTCGATAAAACCCACCAGCTTGTCCTGTGTTTTTGTTTATTTCTGAGTCTATGTATTTCTACTCAGTGAATAATAATAGTAATAATAATAATAATAATAGGACAAGGCCAAAAAAGCATTCTTTTGTGCCCTCTAGCTGCAGAAAAATAAAATCCCCTCATGATTTAGTTCACCTAATCTATGTTGGATATAAATACCTCACAATTCCCTAGGCACAGAAGTTCTTTTCTTATTTTTCCTTCATGTAAAAATAACCAGATAAGCCATAGTTTTTCTTCTTAGATTCGATTTGTTATGGAACAAAGCAGAGTCATAATTCAAGACGGATTCTCAGAAACTTCAAGTGGGACGCACTTCTTTCAAGTAGCTAATCAATAGCACACACATATATTTTGAATTGCACATTGTTTTGGGTATTGATCATTGATTTTCATTCTATTTGAAATAGAAGTCGAGATTGTATTACTGACATACCGATTGCTTTTGGCATCCATGGCAAACAGACTGTGTGTTTAAAAGTTTATAAAAGCCAGGGAGGTGTGCATGTGTGTGTGTGTGTGCGTGTGTGTGTGCGTGTGTGTGTGTGTGTGTGTGTGCCTGTGTGTGCATGTGCGTGTGTGTGTATTTTATTTATATGACACTCTTTTAGGCTCTGCATAGGGAGGAATTTAATCCAAATGGGTTGAGTTTTGGGGACCCAGTGTTGATAGCAGCTGTGGGGTTACAGTTCTCAAAATCCAAGCTGTATTTCCAAAATGTTAGGTGGCTTGGCTTGCTGCTGAAGGGAAAGTGATTCTGATTCTGTGAAGAAGGAAGAAATGGTTTATGTGGGCAATAGTTCTTCACAGGAAGGGGAAAGCCTAGGTGTTTGCATACATTCACATATGAGGGAGAAAAGCCTTACATGTTGAGTGCAGCATATTGCCTAGAATTGTGGAGAAAAGAAAGATAGCTGGAGTTTTACAACCTTTCAAACACAACAGGAACCCTTCCCCAGATTTCCTCAGAAAATGTTTCCAGAAGTGTCCTACATCTTTGCCTTTTTTCTTTCTTTCTTTTTCTTTCCTTTCTGTACATCCTAGAGAGCTTGTATTTATGGGGTGGGGTGTGGGGGGGTGTGAAAAGTGTGAGCAAAGCAGGGAGGGAATTGAGCTATTTAATGATTCAAGGAAATGAGACAAGAACACTGTTTTCTTAAAAAGAAAAAAAAATCCTTTCCCTTCCAAGGTGAGTGTGTTCAGAGCGCAGCCGGGCCCAGCAATTCCTCTTGCAGTGCAGGGAGTTCACGCACAGAAGAGTCAGTCTCAACAGATGTCCTATGTAAGAAAATAAAGGTCAGGTCCACAGCATTTGAGGAAGCGACCTGTGCCAAGATGAGTAGCTTAAGACAGGAACTATCTCCACACAACCTCAGAAATGCATGGTGGTGAATTATTAAAAACAACAACAACGGGGAAAGAAAAAAAATATAAAACACACCCCTTCCACCTACACACACACACACACACACACGCACACGCACACGCACAGCACTACACGAGATGTAAAAACAGGGGGCTATGATATCTAATATAATTGTGCCTCTTGGATAGAGATAGTCTCTAAATCCCCAGCTTCTCTTTGTTTTGATTACATTTTTTCCCCCTTCTTCTTCTTCCTTGAAGGGGGCTGAAACTAGGCTCTAAGCCTCTTTTTACCTTTGTCTGCCCATCTCAGCTGGTATTTAATTGGTTAGCAATAGGAGGGAAGTCTCTCTGAGGTAATGAATATTGACTGTTTATGTTGAAATGTCACTGTGAAAAGAAAGCCCAGCGCCAAAGAGGGGAGAGGCCCCAGTGTGAGAGATTCAGACACAAAGAAGGCACAAGCATTGAGAAGTGAAGCAGCTGAGATTCAAAGAGCACATGAAACACAAATGGCCTACATGTGTGGGAATTTTAAGCTAGCCGTTGACAGGTGAAAAAGCCATTATTTTACCTGTTATAATCAAATGTAATTGCATGTATTTTTTCCCTCTACACTCCCCACCTACAGTGGCATGTAGACCATGATCTAGGAAAATCTTTTAATTCAGGAACCATCCGCATCTTTTTAGTGAATAATTTTCATCTTAGAAAGGCAACTGGAGAAACCTCACAGTTAGCAATTATATAAAGTAACTATCAGGGAACAGAAAAAAAGGGGATGGGGGGACAAAGTGCTCTTTTTGCTGGGATGCTTTCATAAACAAAGGTGCAGAATTTGAAAAGTTTTGCTAATGGCAATGAGAAGATTTTTAAGCTGAACCAGGGAAGATATTCATGTTGTTAGAAGGTAAATGTCCTACAATTATTACTTTAGGTGGGCTGAAGACGTTATCATTTAATAATTTGAAAGGCTATTCTTATATTTTTTGATCCTTAGAGGCGGCTCTGAGCCTGACCATTGCTTTAATGCTCTGCTTTGTTCAAATCCTCTCTTACCAAAGTTTGCTTTTGTTGGAAGTTTTGGCTTGATTCTCCCAGAATGGATTTTACATCACTTTTGAGTTCATTTTTTTTAAATCTTATATTTCCCCAAATGCTATCTAACCAGAGGAATATATATATTATTTTAAAATTTGTTTTCAATTCAGCAAACAGAATCTGTATGATTTCAATG
Source organism: Megascapheus bottae (assembly GCF_031878675.1). Lineage (NCBI taxonomy): Eukaryota > Metazoa > Chordata > Mammalia > Rodentia > Geomyidae > Megascapheus > Megascapheus bottae. Next base: position 9,498,085 of record NC_143538.1, on the reverse strand, counting down.
TATTACGTTCTAGCATTGCCAAGTTCTTTTGATTTTTTCCCCTTTATTTTTGTTTTTAAGTCGCAAAACCCTTCTCAGACCTCTACGGGCTTTATAACCACTTTGCAAATTAATGCTAGCCACAAGTAATATATTTCTCTACTTATTTAGTGTGGACAATAACAGAGACGAAACAGCTGGGTAACTATGTAAGTACTGCATCATGTTCAAGGAAGAAAGAAAAAGAAAATAAACCAGAGAAAGAAGATCAACAGAACAGTTGAGTTTCTGGTGTCTACAATGAACAGATAGTGGTATTGGTAACATGGCTCACATATTTCAACTTCACCATAACAGAGACCCAGTCATCACCGATGTCATTGTCTTTCTCTTGGGATCTCAAAGGCAGAACGGACTTCTTGTTGTTACTAACCAACCATTTCATTATGTTTTTTTTTTAAATAAAAAAGCCTGATAAATAAAATGACATACATTGTCACTGTTGAACTCTAACCTGTGACATTCCCTTACCTCGAACTAACAAGCTGTCTCCCCAAGGAAGAGTGAGATTTCTTCATTAGCAAGATCCTGTTCACCTTAAAAAAAAAACAAAACAACTCTGGACCCCACCTCATTTACATTGAGGGTGATTGAGACATCTTGGGTCTCTCAGTGACATTTAGGAATTTCCCCAGATGTGTGTGTGTGTGTGTGTGTGTGTGTGCGAGAGAGAGAGAGAGAGAGAGAGAGAGAGAGAGAGAGAGAGAGAGAGAGAGAGAGAGAGAGAGGAAAAGAGAAAAGGGAAACTATTACATCTCTTGTTCACCTGCAAAGAAGGTGTCATTGAGAAAGGAAGCAAAATGAGCCCCTGTCAACTTGTTAGGGCCCAAAAGGTAACAGTGCATCAAATGTAGAGTGGGAGAAGGGGAGGGGGGGCAGAGAATGATCCAGAATCCTATAATTACTGACACAGAAGAACCTGCCCGTGTCAAAGGTGTCCTCTGCCAGAAAAGTTCAGGTGTTGCTAAATTCATTAACGTGTCACTTTGAAAAGACATGGTGTCAGGACTGTTGTCTTTGGGGGTGAAAAGTGGAGTCTGCTTGCTCCTGTCAACAGCAGTCTCATCTTAATTTCATTTGCTCTGAGCCTTCTCCGCCATCTGTAAGGGGTGAAGGGCCACGCGAGATGACTTCTTAAAAGGCTACTAATATTTGACATATATCATTTCAATCTGCCTTTTCATGGCCATCCTGTAGCACCCAAAAAATAAAATAATAATAATAATAATAATAATAATAATAATAATAATGTGGTTAATTCTGCAGCACTTGCGACCGTTTGCTTGTGCAGGTTTCCTGCAATGTGGGTAGGAGACTGTCTGGTTCTCTCACTTATTTTTTACTCTTAATGCTGAATATCTTTCACCTTTGTAAGATTTGCTGCCACCCTAAACCAGGATCAGCTTGGAGTGGGAAGAATCTGACGTTGAAAGCGCACAGCCCTGGAACAGAAACCTCTCAATCCCCGTGAATAAACTTTCATCTCCAGCTTCTGCTTATTTCAATGCCATTTGTAAAGGGTCTCCAGACAAGATAGGATCTAGACACATAAATGAAATGATCCATATGCCACTGAAGGTGGTAAAGAGAGTGATTATTTGGCAACAAGTGACTCCATTTGGTTTTAGGAAAACAGTAAAGAAGTTGTAATGTAGAGAACAAAATATCAATAAAATGAATAACCTTGTAAATTAAGCCAAACATTTTTATTATGAATATGACATTTGCTTTTCAAAATACGACTATTGTAGATGAGGATTATGAAGGACAAACCACATTATAATCATTTAACATTTGAAATTTGAAATATATACTGGTATGATAAATTTTTTAAACTACTTTAAAGATAATCTCTACAAACAGGAAGTCATCATTTGTTTAAACCTTGATACAAAGTAAGGTTCCTATTCTGAACATTTTTCAAACGCCAAAATTGTGTGGGGTTTTGTGCTTTCTTTTTATCATTTTCTTCTAGAAATTCCACTCATCAAATGAGAATGAGAATGACAAATACCCTTTCTAACCGAGATTGGAGTGTAATTGCTATTAAAATGTTCTACTAGTTTGGGTTCTAATCTCTGTTATTTATTTTATTTACATAGATGCTAAATTAAGGCCGCATGTCTTATCGTTTTTCTTTACACTTTTGATACTGAATAAATGGTATCATCTCATTTCTCAAAAAGTGATCCCTTTCAAAGTGGTCACTGTATAGCTTCCTACTGAGTTTCTCCAATCAGCCTCAGGAACTTTCCATGAGGTATCTAAACTCTCCTTACCCACCCCCTGCCCCAGGTTCCATCCTCCCATCTTAGTACCTTTCACACAGGACATTAGGGCACGCGAGGAAATCTTGCTCAGACACTTTTACAGATGTAAAAACTCATGGCTAGGCCTAGTCGCATTAGAAATTCCCTGATCAGCTACTTTGGTGGGTTTTGTTGTTTGTTGTTGTTCCTCTTTGTTTTTAACTGGAGTCCTGGCATGATAGGAATTCCTGTCTCCCACCTTCAAGATTCCACCCCCCCCCCCCAAACCCCACCAACTCCATGTGCAGGCATGCGCAGAGTGGCTGTGTGTGGCTGGCTGTGCAGGAAGGCTGTGCAAAACTTCAGCTGGGGCTAAGGAGTGCACGCAGCTGTTGTGAAAACCAGGCTAGAGCATGGCAGGGCAGGCCTTTATTGATGTCTGGAGCACTTAACCTAGTGAGAGACACAGAGGAGGTGGGCAGGCTCCCCCCTGGGCGGGTTTTTCAAGTTGATCTGGTGGTTGTATTGTCGGGTCTCTCAGGACAGTAGGCAGGGAGTCCGCAAGCTGGACTTTTCACTTGTAGGGCGAAAGAAAATCAATCTTCATGCCCCGAAGATGGAACTGCTGATGCAGAAATTCAGGGAGGCACTGGAGTCTTGTAAAGAAAGCCTCTCAGGAAATGGTTTCAGGCTTCCAGCAAGTTCCTGGACTGCATCAGAGCTCTCTGGAGACTCAGGGAAGTTCAAATATAAATAGAAAACCGGGTTTATCGGCCACGGCCCTGTGTTGGTGTGCTGTTTTGATCAAGGAAGAGGAAAACCCAGCTGGAATGGTGGATGTATCTGTGGATTGGAAAAATAAATAAAACTGAAATGTTTTATTCTTCACTGGAGTGCAGCCTGTACCCTTCTCAGGAAAAAAAAAATAGGCTCAGAATATCATCCACCATTTTCCTTAGGGTCTGCTGTAAAGTCTTTTGATAAGTAACTGACTTTGAAGATACTGGGGGCTTTTTTTTGGTGTAAAGGAAATATTTGATATTAATCATTAGCCCAGGTTTGCAAAGCCCTTCTCCGCAAACATTGTCAAATAATCCTGAAGTTAAAATCATCAATAGAAGAAGAGGAATATTCTAGATTACCCTTCCTGATAGAACTAGTGACTGAATTGCTGTTAGTACCTGGGAAAGCACCACGTGCATTGAAAAGAACCATTTTAATGAAGTGATCATTTTAAGAGCAAGAATAAAAGGGTGCAAGAGCTTTTCCCAGTAGCATTCATTGTAAACCGACACTGGTCTTGCTGCCGAAGTCCTTTACCCTTTGAAAGCCCCCCATTGTCCCAGGAAAACCCATTTGTGACCCAGAAAGATCAAGGATTGGAAGATCAGGGTACCTGGCTGCACTCAGATCACCTTGATTTTGATATTTAGGCATTGTGTTTCTTTGGCATTGTTTATACAAAGCCACCCACCATTATTACAACCATTTCACTGGCTCCAGAACGCCAGTGTAAAAGCAAAACAATATAACAAAATTGATGATCTCTTTAATGCATACATGTATATAGGTACATAAATATATGTATGTATCTTTCTCTGTATGTTTCACTGAACTTTTACAGTTTTCAAAATTCTCTCCCTCTATTGCTTCTCATGTAAAGGACTCAAAAAGCCCTGTGTTCATACTATTTGAATTGTTGCAAACGATTTCTACGCTCTTAACTCAGAAGGCACAAATACAGTATTTTCTAAAGGTGTGAACATTTCTTTTTTGCTTCTTAAGGAGGATAGATGTCTGGTTTGAAATCTATTCTATTCCCATTGCAACTCAACCCTTTGTTCAAGGTCTGAGAAGAAAGGTGCTGCTGATATATATGGATATATATATATATACACACACACACACATATGTATATATTACTGTTGTTTCTGGCTTTTAAATTTCTGACAGGGGAATCTGAGTTATTGGGGAAACGAAACAGTAGGTGAGATTTGATACTATGATAGAAATTCTTAGGCTGTCCTCTGCTTCAGTCCCTCCCATCCTGTAAACTTTTTCAAACTTGTCCCCAGAAAACCCCTAGACAAAAAAAACAATGGATCTCCCAGGGAACTGTCAGGTGTAAGCAGAATTCTCCCATCTACCTTACATCCAAATCTTAATGTGGAATCCCAAGGCTGTATACAGAAATCATGATTCCAAATTCTCCCATCAAGGACCATTAAAAGCAACCAATCAACTGATTCCAGGGAAAGAAATGAGTAACTCATTCCTATTTATTTGTTCTTATAAAATGTGTCTCCTTGGCACAAAATAACAGGTCCATCATGGAGCATTTTGGTGGAAAGGTGGCAGAATCCCAGTGTATATTCAGTTGCCCTGATGCTGAAGGAAAGAAAATACGGGCATAGTCTCATTCATTGTTGAAACAAAGCTGTGCTCTGACATTGGCTTTGAGGAGGAAATTATGACATTTAAAAGAATCTCCACGCTTTATAAAAAGCATGTGAATATCTATAAATATTGATCCAAAAATGAGTGCTATGAATAATTTATAATGAAATATACTTTCTTTGTCTTCCAGTTTTTAAAGCAGCTTGGGAATATTTGTTTCCTCTCTCTTTGTAAAAGACAAAAAATGTATAGTTAGACGAGCATACTTTTTCCCTCTGCCGTTTTTTAGAGCTATCTCATATTTAAAAAGAAAAACAAAGGTGTCATTCGCAAGAAATGTTTGAAGTTGAACGAGGAGGAAAAACCCACAACAATCGTGTGTCTATTTAAAAAACAAACAAACAAAAAAGGAAACATATGTGTTCTACTTTTGGAGGAAAATACAAATGGAGTTTGAAATTAAAAAAAAAAAAGAATAGGTTAAGTGATTTGTTATCCTAATTGTGTGGCCTTGGGTATGTGTCCTCATTTTGCAGGCTGGCTTAAAACATTTCTACTTGAATCAAAATAGGGATTTTACTCTAGAAAATAATGATCCTAACAACAACAACAACAACAACAAAAGTCTACTCTCGAGTAACCAGAACAAGAACAGGTGCATCCGATATCATTCACAGTGTACACGAGAAAGGGATATTTCCTGTATTCCTGTATACACACTCTAGGCTCTCAAACCTCACCTGGAGTGAAGCTTTCATTGATCAAGATTCTTACCCATAGTTTTGGAATGTCTATCAAACTGTCGAAATAACCTCATTGTTCTTAACTTTTTCTTTCATAACCTTATGCATGGATTCATAGAAATAAATGCATCTGGTTTGTTTGTTTCTTTCTTGGACAAGACACTGGTTGAGTTCAGGCTTCTAACAGAGTTGTAAATCTGTATGGATAAAAGCAGGTTTTGGTGGAACATGATGTCTCGGAAATGATGGCTGTTTGTTTCAAAAAAACTTGGTAGCTTCTTGTGTGAGGGGAGTGAATGGAAGGATGAGCCCAAAAGCTAGGTAGTCAGGAAGTTGCCGTGTTTGAAAAACTTGGACTTCTGAGTATTTTCAGACCACATTCCATAAGGTTTAGATAATTTGTTTTCTTGTGCTCATCAGATGAGGTATATAAATGTGTGTGTGTGTGTGTGTGTGTGTGTGTGTGTGTGTGTGTGTGTGTGTGTGTGTGAAATAGCAATTAGAACTCACAGAATGTAGTTCCTTAAAAATCCAGCAAGTTATCTGAAGTATATAGCCCTTTTAAGGGACTCTAGTTTACTTACAAGGGAATCATCTATCTCTTCCACGGTACTGCCTGGGTGATACATTTTTATTTCCAGATGTAGTCAAAGAGGGACCCGGTGCCTCAGGAGGTGTAGATGGCAGGAAGCTGGTACTAAGCCTTGACTGATAGGGATGGTGTTTGCATACACCATGCAACCGTTTAGGAATTGATTCCATAGGCGAAGTTGGTTCAGCCTGTACACTTGGCTGTAAACTTGGATATGGAGCCACTTTAATATTTGTTTCTTCAGTTGTGACAGGATTGCAGCCAAACTTCCCACCACCATGAGAATGACAAGGATGCTATTTCACTCAATGATAGTCTTTGGAAGGTAGAACAGAAACATATTTGACCCATGGGGGTATCCCCTAACTTCTAAATAATTCCATTCTCTTGTAGGTATAGCATCTTCTAAAACGTATTCTAATGTTTGCTCTCCAATCCCATTCATGTACTGAGAAGCGATACAGATATTTTCATCTGTGGGTCCTTCATCCAGATTGAAGAAACTATATATATATATATTTAATTCTTACTTCTGTCCTGAATCGGTGCACATCTTTCTCTTGGTTATCCACCCCCTAAAATACAGAGTGGCAACAATTTATGCAGCACTGACACGGTACTGTGTATTATCAGGAATCTGGGACTGACGTAAAGATGTAACCAACATATCAGGATATGTCATGTCACGAGAGGGATTTGAGTCTCCTGGAACCAGTCCTCTGCGGACACAAAGGGATGAGTCTGCCTGTCGTGGATGGGTTCAGCTTGGGGTGGCCTTTTCACTCCTCAGATCAAGGTTCATTGCTCTGCTGTTTTCTGCTCCTATGACATGTTGGTACCCAAAAGCATTCTAGCTCAGGCATGAACCTGCACTAACACTTTCAGTTCCCAAATGCTCCGGCAGACTTTTTGACCCCTGGGTAGAGCACCACCTAGCTCATACAGCATGGCATTACAGGTCAGTTTACATGGTCATTTAAACTGGGACACACGTCCAAGAGAAAGAAAGAAAGAAAGAAAGAAAGAAAGAAAGAAAGAAAGAAAGAAAGAAAGAAAGAAAGAAAGAAAGAAAGAAAGAAAGAAAGAAAGAAAGAAAGGAAAAAAGGAAGGAAGGAAGGAAAAAAGGAAGGAAGAAAGAAAACACTGGACTTGCTGAATGTGGCGGTCACGAGAAAACTGGATGGGCAAACAAATTAATGTTGCTATTGCATATTCTAATGGAATCTCAAAAGGCGGTGGGTTCATCCCAACACACATCAGCCTGTAAGATTTTACTTTGGGTATTGTGAAAGTCACTCCGTTTTCCGCCCCCCCTCTCTTTTATAGGGTGCCTCTTCCAGGAGTATGGCATGGCCCTATCACTCTGTGCAGATAAGAAGTGATTTTTCCCCCCTCATTTTCCTCTGTCCCATGCCATGAGAGCACATGGAAGGAAAACTTACTTAGAAGAAAAAGCTTACTTCCCTAGAGGGTGACTGAAATTCTGTCCCAAGCAATGGGGTGTATCTACTTTGAGGATTTAAAAAGTTGATTCAGAATTGATTTGAATTTAATCGTTATCACTGCATATCAATAAGAAAAAACATTTGATGATACAGTTAATAAATGATAGGATTTTAGAAATGGGTATAGCGTACATGGAAGGTACTTTTATGACTCTTGGAATGTTTCAGCCTATGCCATAAGCTACCACTGGGTGAACATTTTCCACATTCTTCTTAATATTATTTGTACCAGTGTTCCAATTACCTAAGACTTGGTGATAAATTGGAATTTGAATACTTGATGAAGTTATTGGAATGTGAAACTAAATTTTATTTGAGACCCAACCATTAGGCTTTCCTTTAAAAAAAAAGTGGATATCTCTGTGTTATTCCTGCTCTGAGATAAAAAAAATTCCTGATGTCCTGTGTTAAATCCTTTCTTGTTAAAGGATGGATTGTTCTTAGCTGTTGGAATTTCTGATCTTAGGATACGCTTGTGATGGATAGTTTGACAACGCTAATAATTCCATGTAGGGTAGTGTTTCTTTTGGTGCCAAGTTTATATAACTACAACACACACATTGTATTGTTTGCTTGGCCAGTTTGAACATCAAACTTTAACAATTGTTTTTTTCTTAGCTGTCTACTCTGCACCGAGGCCAGCCCAAAGCACATAAATGCCACATCTCCCAGACAATTGTGTGAAAGATTCTTCCCGGGTCCCTTCCTTCTGGGTTTTGGCCTTGGCTCCCGGTTTGCACAGTATTAAGAGGGTTAAAGGTTCTGGCATAGTGAATTTATTGTCGACATCTCACAGTCCTTAAAGGCAGGATCACTAATGGGTGACCTTGGGGTTCAACTGTTCCAGACCCCAGAAGATCAAGTCTCACTTTCCCTCCTGCATGTACAGTGAGCCCTCTCTTCTCACTCCCTCTGGCCTAACCTTTTACTCCCTGATCTTTGACCAAAATATTAAGCAAACACCTGCTTGGGTCTGTGGTCAAAGACTGTGGAGTTGAAGGGCTACCAGAGTTTCACGTGAATAAGCTGTGCTAACCTCAATGGAATATACAGCAGGTCTGTGGACGTGCTTACAGTAAGTGATTGTATTGTGACTGACTTCATACAATGCAGCTTCTGCAACCGTCCCAGTGTACAGTGAATCAATGCTAATCAAGTTGGCCAGAGTATTAATGAATTGTCAGTGGTTACACAGAGGCTTCTGTTATTTGAACTCGCAGGGACAATAGTGCAGCAATATTTATTCTCTATTACTAGAAGACAGCAACTCTGAGCTGAAGCTGAGACAATCTTAGATTTACCATTGACAGTAATGCAGAATGCATTAATGTTTAACAGAGGTACCAGTAATCATTTAAACGATTGCATAAAAAAATACTTGATAGAATCAGCTCAGATGAATTTTATGCTGTGGAAGAAAGGGAGCTATGTTACACCGAAGATGAGACTGAATATATATTTATATATTTTAAGAAGCACGGTGCTTTGTATTCTCCTGAATTGTTCTGCTCACACTTTTGTAGAAACAGATTTGTCTGCTCTGAGATATCCTAAAATATGAAATCACATCCACTATATTTCAACAGAAGCTAAGGGAGTCTTTCACTACTCAGAGCGATGTGTTACTCTATATTAATAATGTCTTTAATAGTCTTTACTAGTCTGAGTATGAAATACTAGGGCTTACCTTCAAAACATGGAAAATAAAAGTAGGGTACATTAGAAAAAAATAAATTAAGCCAAGTAATGCAGATTTAACTATCACATCGCTAAATATATCAGAAGTAAATTATATACTTCTGACTCCTGACGTTCACCTCCTACGTAGAAACCTTTAATTAATTTGTAGTTCTGTTTTGGCAGCTCTGCACATATGTATAGCTTTCTTTTGAGATCATCTCCTTCCAAATGTTTAATGCTAAAATGCAATTATATGATGTACAGGAGAAACCTCAGCTTTCAACACACATTTGCAGTCTCTTCTTTATATTATAAACACGTTACGTAAAATCCAGATTTTCTCTACATTTAAAATTCATAGAGCCTTTTTGTTTTTGAGGCAAGCCCTGACTTTCCTGACTAGACTATCTTTGAACCATAATCTGCAGCTCTCAGCCTCATGGGTAGGCTAGGAATACAGGTGTGAACCATTGGTGCCCAGATACTTCACAGAGCTTTTTACTGATACGTATAGAGAAATTGACTTTGTCCTGTTTCTTCTCTGATTTGGGGAGAGTTTATCACTTTTTACTTTTCTGATCTCATAAGGTAGAGCCAATGTTGTAAAGTTCTTAATCCTATCACCTGCTTCCTCTGCGTTTTGTGGTCTTATTTTGCTTCATAGCGGTCCTTTTGTCTTTTGTACAACTTTCTCCCCTCTAATTCGAAGTCAGTACTCTGCTAGACTGAGAAAAGTGTAAACTACTTACATCTCTACAGATTAAGAGACTGAAGAATGTCAGGTGGCTTATGTCTGTAATCCTAGTTATTTTAGAGACTGACATCTGAACATAGTGTTTCAAGGCCAACCTGGGCAGGTAAATCCACAAAATTCTTATCTCCAATTAACCATTAGAAAGCCAGAACGGGAGCTGTAGCTTTGGTGGTAGAGTGTTAGCCTTGGGACAGTGCTCAGGCCCTGAGTTCAAGCCCCAGGCGCAGCCCTAAGAAAGATGCAAAACAAAAACAAAAACCACAACAAAAATTACAAGAGAAGTCAGCCAATCTGGCACCTGGTAGAGCTAAAATTTAAATTCAACCAGTCTGGCCCCAAGGACTTTCTTAGGAATGCTATTCCAATCAATTTGCCTCTCCAGTAATGAAGCCAGTGAGAATAAGGGAAAGCAACTTGTTTTCTGTCACTGTTGTGCCTCCATATTGAAGGTGCCATACTTCAGCTGGCCATTCCTCAACTTTCTCCATAATTTCCTGAGACCTAGAACAAAACATCACTTGCCTTCATCTTGCACAATCACCTAGCATGGCACTTGGCATTCAGCAGCCAAGTACCATGTACGAGTGAACAAACAAAAAATAAAATGAAAGTGTAGGTTCAGTATAGAAAGTAAACCATTCCCATGGAAAGTAAATCATAGATGCTGTTAGTCCAGGTGTGAATTTGGTGTATGGGTCTATAGAAGAAATTTAGTTAGTAAAAAGGCGTTCCCTTAAAGAAATAACATTGCCTCTATAAGAAAAAATTATGAAAATGCAAAAATCTCACTCATGATTGATTTAGACAGAGCTTTCGGACAAGGCCATGCTTCTACTTCTGGAAAGCATCTTGTTTCACATAAAGTGGATAAGGGTATTCTAGATATTTTTACTTCTGAATTCTGGTTGGAAAATGAAGTAATCTGAAAACCAGGAGTCCTCATCATAAAACATAAATACCAAATAAGTCAACATGGCTAATTATAAAGGGAACGTACAGAGGTCTGTTGGGGTGGCATAGTTAAGCGTGGCTTTCTGATAAATTTGAGGAAAGCTGTGAGAAACTAGTTTTATCTTTATTACATAGATTCTGACTACAAGGTATTACATGTCACACTAATAAAAATCTTAAAGGTGATGAGGAAGCCATTGGCTAGAGCAAAGGAGAAAAGGAAATAGGAAAAATTCATATCTGTACATTTCACTTTGTTGTAGGTAGAGGTTAAACACCATCGTGGTGACTTATTTTACATTGATATTTGGGAAAAGTAAAAAGCCATCTGGGGAACATTGCAAATTGCATGGTGAATTTGAGAAATGCTGTCCTTATGAATGCCTTCTTTGCTTCCATAAGAAATCTCATGTAGTCACATCTGTGTCCCAAATTATATTGGGCTTTCTCTTTTCCTGAAACATATTTAATAGTGAAATGATTTAGGTAACTTTTGGGGGAAAAAAGTTGTGAATCTATTCATAGAGTAAGAAACTGAAATACCTCTAGCTAGAATCCATCACAGTTCAGACACATGACTTTTTCCCCAGGAGAAAAAAAGAAAACATTTTTGGCACAGTTATAGATAGAAGACTGGGAGTGTCATTGCTTTATTACGAGTGGCTCCAAACCCAGAAAGGAATCAGAATTTCCAAATTAGGTATTACTACAAAAAATGAACAATTGAAAGCTTTTTTTAAGTAGCTACTCATATAAATGAGTATGTAGACATATATGCATATATATGCAATATATATACGTGTGTGTGTGTGTATATATATGGAAATCTTTTAAAGGATTGTAGCATGATGTTTTCAAAGAGAAACTGAAATCAGTAAGAATGATTTGAAAACACCACTTCTGAATGAAAAGTCTGCATCCAGTCAAAGGCATCCACAAACACATCCTTTTCATATGCAAATGGAAATTTCTACCGTAAAGGAGGCATTGTTTTATAAATAGTGAGATAATATTCTTGAAAAAGGTTACCGGTGATTATATAAGTTATCTCCCTCACAAAGCAATTTAGAGCACACAGTTGCTCCTTTTATTAAAATGGGCTTCACACCCAGATTCATGCTGAAAGCCAAAGTCTGAATTTTAATTAGAGATAATAAATAATTATATCACTTAGGAAACTGAAACTCTTAGATTTCTGCTACCATAGCACTGTGTTTGAAGGATGGTTAGTAATGCATAAATCGCATTCAAGGCCATCAGAAGTGGATAGGAAAATGTCAATAAATGTGGATAAATTTGAAAACTATCTAGATCAGAAAGGTAGTATTCGTTGGATCATGGAAAGATGCTGGCTTTAGGAGAACTCATCTCTCTATGACAAGCTGATTACAAAACAGTCTCCATTCCCCAATTAAGGTGATCATTTATGAATTAAAAAAAAGTTTGGGGGTGGGCAAAGGAAAAAGAGAGCCAGATAGAGATAAGGAGGTAATTCACATTTCTTCCAAGGAGTAAAGGAAAAAAAAAAAAAAACAAACCAAACTTCTTTTCCTCCCTTTTGCTTCTGTTTCCTAGGCGCCCTTCTCCTCGCCCCCCCCCCACAACTCACTCCCATTTTATAAAGAAGGCACATTGACATTTGAAGAGAAATTACTTATCCCGGAGTCAAGGGCAGAAAAAAAAATGGAGAGACAGACTTCCCCAACCTACTGAGCCCAGAGGGACCAGCTGACGCCTAGAAAGCAGAGGCTTGAGCCATTAGAGGCGAGATGGGAGCCGAGGTTGACCTAGGCCTCTGCTAGCATTGTGCTGCCATCTGCACAAAGTGAACTTTGCCTTTAAAAGTTGCCTTCTCAATTAACATGTCCAGCTGGGAGAAAATTCCGTCATTTCCCTAATATCCTTATTGCCACTGGCCTGACATATTAATATTAAAAATATATGTGCACAGATCAAGGCTTTTTTCCCTCCCCTCCTTAAGCACTTCTGTTTTTATTGCAGATAATAGGCAGGAGGTGAAACCAGACACAATATAATTTGAAAAGCATAACCCTGATTAGGCGCTGATTGGAGCGCTGTTATAACTTACATTCAAAACCTTTTTATTATTAGAACTAGCTGTCAAAACCCGGCTCTGAATCTCCCACGAAATAGACGCGAGGGCACGTGACGCCTCGCAACTTCAGTGCAAATAAATTTAAGAGTTCAAAGTGCCATTTTCTTTGACTATGTCCTTAAGTACCAGACAACTGTCATTTGTATGGCTGAGGTGTTGGCAAAGAGGCAACTGCAATTAATTTGTTCTCTTTCAATGGAGCCTTATCATCGTTCTCAGCTATTGTTCATTTTAATGTGTTACGCATTGATATGGTCAAGAAACAAAGCCATTGGACTACTGTGGGGTGCTAAATGAACAATCTTTGTGAAGAGGGAGTGGGGTGGAGAAGTTATTACCTTCTAACTTTTGAGGATACTGATACCAGAGGAGAAGGGTGTTTTCCTGCAGTCTGGGAGGCCATCCGAAATCTTCTTGGATAGATGTTTGGCTTTCAAAGACTTGTGGCATGACTCTGTCCCATTGGCCTGGAGTCATTTAATCTTCCAAGTCTGAGTTTCCTCATAAGTATTACAGAGTCCCTTGTAACCTGAGGTCATCTTCTCAAAGGATGGAGATGCTACATTAGAAGGATTCCAGAAAAATGTGTAGTGACAAGTGAACTTACTGTCACTATCCTCTTGGTGTTTAGTTGGGTTATAACAATAATTGAAGTGAGTTTTAAAGTCTTTATTTTAATGATGAGGAGGAGGAGGAAGAGAGGGAGGGGGAGGAGGAAGAGAGGGAGGAGGCAAAGGAGGGGGAGGAGGAGGAACTCACCAGCTTCTCTGATCAAACTATTAAACAATTTTATCTCTTTAATAATCTCTGTGTAATATTTCTATGTGTGTCCTTTTGCCTATTTCATCCTTGTACCAGGTTCTCAAAGAACTAAACAAGAATACTTTTTTCAGACTTCTTGCAAACGCTCCAGGGTCACCCAGTCTACACCTTGAAGCACTGTCTTTTGTGAGAAAATTCCCGCAAGTGCCTCATTTCTTCCAATCCCTTACCCAGCCTCACCTCACTCCTCAGGGAACTTCATTCTATCAATTTAGGGCGGAAGAACCTGAATTCAGGAGCGATGGTGGCTTGAGATTTGCATCTAGTGAGAGCTGTCCTCAGATCTGGTCTCTACCAGTTCCTGACTGTTTGAATAGGGCAGCTCCTGAGCCCCAGAGCTATCTTTTATTAAGTAGGGACAACGGCATCCATCTGTGTAGGCATTCTGGAAGGGCTAGAGAATGCAGTACACAAGGGACTGGGAAAGAAATCATGTCATGCTCTGTGCTTGTCTTCCTTTAGTGCTGGGGAATCTGTTTTTCCTGCCTCTAGGACAATGACAGAGTTAACTTCCATTTGTTGCAGTGATTACAGGATCCGTATGGCCTGGTCTACATCTAAGCTCACAAAGAAATCTTGACCTTGAAAGAAAAGCCAGGAAAAGGATTGGTAGGACTGGTGTTCATAGAAAAGGTTTGGTCGAGCATTACACAGGTACAACTGAATAAAGATAGTGGTGGAGAAAGAGTGGAGGAATCTCAAGCAAGGCAATTCATGGGTCCTTTTCCAGGGAAGAAGAAACCCCAACTTGGAAGCCTGTCTGGTTAATTTGTCAGCCAGAAACCTCCAGTGTCTAGGTATGTGTGATCTAAGGAAAGGAACCTGGATAAGTAACATATATTGGGAAGATGTGAGGCCAAGAGAAAAGACCCAAAATCTAGAATGCAAAATAAAAAATTCTGAGGTTATGGAAGGAGTCCAGGTGGGAGATGGAGAGGGATCTTCTGGGGTCCCTTCTTGGTGTGCTCTGTAGGATGAAGATAACAACCCTGCACAGGCTTCTCAGTCCCTGGCAACTGGTCAACCTCCTCCTTTCCTACCAAAGGGTACAGCCCTGTTGGAGAATACAACTAAAACATGCACAAACTAGCACAAGTTCATTACTGACCTCTGTTCCACACATTTATCAATTGTTAGGCTTCGGGTACGTCTGCAGTTGGCTTATTTGCAAGAGCGGGCGGTAGGCTTCTGTTTTAATATGCAGGAAAAGTAGCTACAATACCATTCCTCGGTGCACAAAAAATAATCACGCTACATTACTCTGAAGAACATTACGTTTTATGGATTTCAATTCAATGGGATGATTACATTAGTGGAGTTTCTATTGTTCTTGTAGTTCTGTTTTTAATGGTGCTTGTAGGAAATGTATTTCATCATTTTGGGAAATTTACACTGTGTCTCCTAGTTTATATGGAAATGTTGATAAAGATTACATCTTAGTACCTAATTTTACCATTATTGTGTTGTTGAACAAACACAATTTGCATATATGAATATATTGATCAACTAGAACACATATGCACACATTTATTTGAAGGTGTAACTATTCAATTTTGCACATATGTACATGTATTTATGTTTCTGTTGTCACTTAACGCAGAATTTTAGAGAAACAGGGGCTCTGTTGGCCACATTTGAGGAGTTGCTGGAGAAGAGAAACACAATATACCACCGTGTGCCTGAATCAGCTTATGCTCTCGTTGAAGTAAGGAAAAGCAATGAAAGGAAGCAAATGTTAGTCAAACACTGTGTACCATAAATAATGCAAGACAAACATTTTGTACTTATTTATTGGTGCTATTCCTGCGGCTTGGTCTTGGGGCCTGGGCTTGAGTTTTGTTTTTTGTTTTGTTTTTTTTTTGTTGTTTTTTTGCTCAAAGCTAACATTCTACCACTTGAAACATGGCTCCAATTCCAGAATTTTTTGGGGGGGGGCGTGGGGTGGAGGGCTCACTGGAGATAAGAGTCTCTCAGACTTTCCTGCCCAATCTGGTTTTGAACTGAAATCCACAGATCTCAGCCACTTTGAGTAGCTAGGATTTCAGAGATGAGCCACCATGCCCAGTTTATGCTAGATAGTTTTACATGTGCTGTTTCTACAACAAGTTGAAAATGCAGAGGCAATTGTCAATTTTTTGGTCATGATTAGAACAACAACTCACCAAGTATTATTCAGTTTGTTGGTGGCAGAATCAGTCTAGGCTTACATTTATGACACTACTAACTGCCAACGGAAAACAAGTGGACAGGGACATATAAAATTCTAACACACAGCAATAAATTTTAAACTAATACTTATAGCAGAAAGAGTATATCATATCCATCCATCTATGTGTCTATTTATCTATCCACCTATCTATCATCTATCTATAATCTATTATCTAGCTATCTAGTATCTGTCCTTCTATCATCATACAAATATTACAAATTAATAACATATAACACATATCACTACAAAAGTATTATATACTAATAGTATACAATACAAATACTTATATATATTTATATATTATTTATATACTGTATACATTATATACTATTTATATATATTATACATTTATATACTTATATGTGTATTATATATTATATATTTTTATATAAATGTATAATACATAATAAATCCAACTACGTAAACAGCAGTCAAACCTCTGGGTTACATTCTGCTATGCTAAAGTGATCTTTCACAAGTTACTATCAAGTCTCTGTGTCTGTGAAATGTGGGGTTTGGGCTATATTATCTCTGTGTCCCTTCATCTCAAATGCTTGGTTGACATTTATCCCCAGTGTCTGGAATTCCGTTCCTGGCATGTGTGTGTGTGCCTCTGGGTCCCTCCATGTCTGCTTGCTTGTACTACATGGGTTTACCTCCCCGGGACAGGTGGTGCTGTGAAAGTGAGCAGGGGTAAGTTCTAATAACACACCCAGTTTCTCCTGCCGTAATGGTCCCTAATGGCCCCTAATCAAGACCCAATCTGAAAGGTAAACAAACCTACAACCTCTTTGTTTTTGTGAAGTGAGAACTAAAGGTTATTGATCCTTCTGACCCAGGACAGATTTGTATGGATCTGGAGAAGATGGCTCTTTTGAACTGGGGATAAGCCACGCCTGACCGCGCAAGGCCCATTGGAGCTACACCGGATGTGTATCCAGACTCCTCTTATCCTATTTCTTTTCCTCCTGCCCCATCTCCCCCCAAATCCGCAACAACTCTGGTAAATCCTACCCCAAGAATTACCCAGGATGTCATAAATGAAGACCTACTTCAGGGTGCTTAGCCTGCCTTACTCTGATCATTAGGGGTTGAAAAATTAATAATGGTATTTTCAAGCTATATCATTTATCTTTTCAAAGGCCCATGGGAACAATCTGTAGCTTTTTTTTTTCATGATAATGCAATCCAAACCCTTTGCTTAACTGTGTCTGATTTGTTGGTACTCCATTAAAACAATAAACAGATTTGGGATAACAAGGGAGTCTAAAAGACTCTAGGTTTCACATAAAGATGAATGTTTTCCTCTGTCCGATGGTTGGCAATGCATGCACACAACAATACAACCATCTCCAGCCCTGGTTCAAAGAAGCGCCTGGAAACTATGATTAGATTGCAGGTGGGAGTACCGGTTATTTAAGAGGCCAGGCTATTGGCCTACTGGCCCTGGGTTTTACTGACATATTTGAATGGCTTGCAGTCCTGTTGATAGCCAGACTTTTCAGGACCATAAAACATACACTTGGAGGAGCTCCATAGGAAAACATTGGTTTGAGAAAAGTTATTGTAAAATACAGATTTTCGGGTGCAAAGATTTAGTTATGTGGGATAATTTGAAAATGCTGGGACTGAATGACAGAAACCATCTGCTTACTTGTATAAGGTACCTTGTGTTTAACTATGAAACAAGCACTTAGGTACTAGTATTCATAAATGCCTTTGCATGCCTCCCTTTTCTTCTTCATATATATATATATATATGTATATATGCCTTGAAACAATGGACAGGTTATAGAAGCAGATTCACTTCAGATGAATCCACTCCATTTTTTTGTCTCAGCTGATCACCTTTTTCCATGTCACTGAGATAACTGAAAAAGGGATGGTCATGTGTTTGGCGGCACTATTCGGACAGTTCAAAATGGTCTCTAAAAGTAATCTGATGTCTCCCTGCCCTGCTTTGCTTCTTCTACTCTAACTGGTCCTTATCAGAAAGTCCTCAGAGATGATTTTATCCATCCCAGGGAAGAGCTAGCCTGTGGCTCAGTCTACTGACAGGACTCATCACAGAGCGGTCGCTTGCGAACACAGTTCAACCCAGTTTCCTCCACACACTGGCCAAGGGTGGCCAGAATGAAATCCCTTACACACGTCTAACGTGATACACCTTCCATAAGGTGTCTGGGGATGACAGACTGTTTTGTCTGTGGAAACAATTACGGGGAAAGATTTTCAAACTTGTGGGATGGCAAAACATACTTGTCTGAGACGTATGTCTGCCTGACCTCTTTGACGATCTGGTGGAGGTATCAGTGAACATCTCAGTTGTTCCTCCTAGTGTTTTTCTCTCTAGTTGGTAGTAGTTGCCACGCGTGAGTGCTCTTCTAACTATAAAGAAATAAAGATGGCTGCGGAGTTCCCAGCCGGTACCTAAATGGGGATCATCAAGGATCTTGTATTCTTTGTCTTAGGTGCATCCCCAGTGTTGGGCTGTGTGCTCCCTTTATATTGGGAGAAGTAAGGCACTTTGCAGTCCCACCTCTTCTACTTTGGCTCATTCTTTTCCTCTATGCAATGACTGTAATAATGGATACCTTCCCCAAGCAATATATTATACCCAGCTTGAGAGTAACTGAAAGTCAAAAGCTTTCCATTTCATACCCTAGTAGGAGGAGGCTATATATATATATAAAAAAAGAGTAGGACTTCCAGCTGGGCACAAGTGACTCACGGTTGTAATCTTCACTACTCAGGAGCCTGTGATGTGAGGATCATGGTTCCAGGTAAACTGGAACACAAATGTCTATGAGACTCTTCACTCCGATAAACTACTCAGAAGAAGCTGGATGTGGTGCTGTGGCTCAGGTGGTAGAGCTCTATCCTCAAGTACAAAGAGGCTCAGCATGGGCAGAACCCAGATCCTGAGTTCAGGCCCCAGGACCAGCAAAAAATACAAAACAAAACAAAACAAAACCAAAAACAAAAACCAGAAGAAGCACCTCCAAAATTAACCTTATTGCATCATTTAAAATTTCACTCGTAAAAGTCCCCAAATTCTTAGGTTTACCGAAAAAAAAACAGAAACAAATAAAATTAACCAACTTTCTGAATATAAAACTTCACAAAAACTGTAATTCGGCTCTTTTGTTGAGTAATATACAGGCCTCTTGATTAAACATCAGATTAAAACAGGTAATTTGCATTCATCAGTTTGTAATTTTATTAAGTATTTAGAAGGTCATTGGTAATATCTTTTCCAGTCTACAATGATCAATGCTATCTGTCTGCAATAATGAAATTATTAGAAAGAAGAATGTTTTTGTGGAATGCAAAGGACTGTTTGCCTGCCTATTGTCTTTCTGTCTCTCTTTAGTATCTTATATTTTGCCTTCTTACATACTATTCTATATTGATTTGTTCAATAAATATTTATTTCAGGTCTCCACTATGCCAGGAACTGTTCTAGACCCCAAGGAAACAGAAACAAACAAAACACCACTACCACAGAGTCTCTACTCCCAAGTTTCACAATTAGTACTGTGATAGTGCCAGATAAATCAGGTGTCAGAAAAACATCACCTCAGCAGAGTCCAGGAGATCAACTTCTTCTTTATGTCCCCAATATGCTAAGTAGTCAAAGAAGTCACGACTTCTGTTTAAGAACTGAATGGGCAAGGAAAAATTAATATCACATTCTGTACCATATTTCATATTTGTAGTAAGCAGCAAGATTTTGTATTCCTTGTACTTAATATGTGTTAAAAATATATTGAATATTCTCATCATAAATTATTTTCTAAATGATTGTGATCCATTGTTCATAGCCATGGGTAGATTATGGGAACTATTAAAATTCACTGTTTGGGAAGGTAGTTTTGTTGTTTGGTTTAATGCTTCAAGTTCAGTTGCCTCTCTTTTTCCAATTGTCTTCCTCGCTCATGATTTTCTACTGAAACTACAGTAGCTTTACAACAACATGGGCTTGGTTGTACATCTTTTAAAAGAAATTGGATCAGCCGGGCACTAGTGGCTCATGTCTCTACTCCTAGCTCCTCAGGAGGATAAGATCTGAGGATCACAGTTCAAAGCCAGCCCGTGCAAGAAAAATCCGTGAGACTCTTATCTTCCGTTAGCCACTGGAAATCCTCAAGTGGTGCTGCGGCTCAACATGGTAGAGCTGTAGCTTTGAGTAAAACAGCTTAGGGACAGTGGCTAGGCCCTGAGTTCAAGCCCCACGAATGACAGAAAGAAAGAGAGAGAGAGAGAGAAAGAAAAAAAGAAAGAGAAATTTGCTGTTTTCATTTTCTTCTTAAATGATCCAAATGAGGAGATCCTAGGAACTTTGTCTAGAATTATTAACCAGCTGAAATAGCTCTGCGGCCATTTGGCAAACACGCAGATAATGAAGATGTCACTTACAACGGACATGCATTGGGGACGTACAATGACAAGAACTCTGCAGCAATGGTATCTTTGATCCCGGGAAGATCTCAGAAACACGGGAACCACATCGGAGGTGGTTATCATCAGCCCATTTTCTATTCCCCGGGAACAAATCATTTCATGCATTCGACAACCCCAGCCCCGATGTTGAGCTTCAAAAGCAATTTCACTAGCAAAATAAGGTGCTTTTCTTCAATTTTCAAGCCATTTGTACGAGGTTAGTGTTGTTTACCCACCTGGTACACTGATATTTACATACCCCTTTAAAGAAAATTGGTAGGTATGATTTATGGAGTACTGTAAGAACACAATTTTCCATGTAGTGCAGCTAATCTGAAAGGGCGCTTGCAAAGGTCACTCAGGCCATACAAATACCAAGTCTTCTCTTTGGAGTAAGTTAGGATATTCATTTTTTTCCCCTTGGAAAATGTCAACCATACCCTACTCCAGGGGTTAGTTTATGCAGATAAATGCATAAGCCTTTAATCTTAGAGCAAAAATACTCTGCACAAATGTAAAAGCACTCCATCAATCACTGTTAAGACCTGTAATTTGTTTTTATTTAAATCTCAAGCCAGGGCACAGTAGCAACAGGACCGTTAGCATGGTAACTCACACATAAGCTGAGATCAAGGCACATAAACATGCTGAGACTCTCAACCCTGGTGGCTGGCAAGCCATGTGCCTAGAACAAGCCAGGAGTGCTCTTTCGGGTTGCATCTGCACATCTTCCTGCTTCCAGCAGCCCAATCCGAGGCATGGGAAACTGTTCAGTAAGTCTCATTTTTTGATCTATTTTTGTAGCTATGGAAAAGCACCAGATGAAATTCCACTGAATAAAACATTCTACTTATTAACTTCAATACTCACATGAATCCAAAGAGAAACACACAAGACAAGCAAACAACGACAACAAATGCAACCCTTGTGAATTCATTCATTTATCTCTTTTCCCATAAGAATAGTCATATCAAAAGAAAAGAACCTGATTTTTTTCCCATAAGAACTCATCTCCAATCATGAGATTTCTTTTAAGATCTATTCTTTTTTGCAACTGACAAGAAAGAAACAACACAAAACAATTGCGTCAAATACGTATTGGCACATCCTATACCTTGTGTTTTCTGCTGCCCAAAAGCTATTCTTGCAGCATAAAATAGATCCCAAATCACGCTCTCTGAAAATAGATGGAAAGATTAAATTTTGGCGGTGTCAATGAAAGGTAAAATGCAATTATGAAAATATTTTCATGTCTACAAAGTGAGAGAAGAAGATAATTCAGGGACAGAGAGGGTCTTTTTGCTCAGATGAGGTTTTCCAGATGACAGTTTCGAGTTGATCTAGGGGTCTAAGGCAACTGAGCTGGGTTCCCTGAGTCTGGCTTAACAGCAGACATTACGCTTGCCATCTCAATATTGTCAGACGAAGAGGAAATTGGAGCCATCAAACCTCTGCATTCCCTGTTGAATGGGTGGATTTCAGTATCAAGAGGTAATATAGCAAAGTAATAGCAGTTGACACTATTTTGTGTTTTGGTGTTGAGAGAAAAATACAACAATATATAACCCTGGATTAGGTTCCGGTATCATCACTGTGCATGTGTTTGAATGCCACTGATGTTAAGCATTTCACGGGTGTAGTTGACTTAGGCAATGTCTGTCACAGTACTTGTGCTAAGATGAGAGCCACCTACGTACAATTTAAATATCCATACTTTAAATGAAGACCATGACTGAGTTTAATAACCTAGAAAAAAAGAATGATAATGTGTCTCTGGTAAAGAAGCTTGGATTTCCAGGTGATTAAATTAACCGCCATGTCTCTGGTACATTCTGTCAGTCGTCTTAATAAAGGCCCTGTCCCAGGATAAGAACACGTATTACACTCGAGGACGGACGGCCCCCGCTCATGTGTCACAAACAACTCTAAAGTGCCACATCCCCAAACAAAATTTGCTGGAAGGGGAGCTGTGGCTCAAGTGGTAGAATGACAGTCTGAAGAAAGAGGAGGAGGAGGAGGAGGAGGAGGGAGAGGAGGAGGAGGAGGAGGAGGAGGAGGAGGAGGAGGAGGAGGGAGAGGAGAGAGAAGAGAGGGACAAGAAGGAGAAGGAGAAAAAGGAGGAGAAGGAGGAGGAGGAGGAGGAGAGGAAGGAGGAGAAGAAGGAGGAGGAGAGGGAGGAGGAGAAGGAAGAGGAGAGGAAGGAGGAGAAGAAGAAGGAAAAGGAAAGGAGAAGAAGAAGAAGCTGCCAAGGGCGACTGTGAGGCACTGAGTTTCAGCTCCAGTATCAGCATCAAAAATAAACAAAATGGAGATGAATAATAAAAACAAACACCTTCATTCATCTTCTCCTTCCAAACTTGTTTGTGCTACCCTCTCCCCCAGTGACTTCGTATTTCTCAGGCCTGATCCAGCCCGGCTCCCCGCACACTCAATAGTGAGTAAATCTCACCGAGTTTCCGTTTGTAATCATTTCTGTGGTGCCGTACTGGAGTAAACGCCAATATTACTCTTGCATGGTGATAGTACCCCTACTTTTGACTTTCATACTTTTCTTATCACAAGTGTAGGACTGAGGGGTTTTTAGGGGGGCATGACACACTTGATTTAGTTATTGTATAGCTCTGCATAAAATGGTTTCAATAACTTCCTATCAGGCTCATCCACATCACCTCACATGAGACTCAAGATCTGGCCTTCTTCTGCTCAGCAGGGAGCTGCAGGTTCTCCCAGCCTTTTCTCAGAGGGCCCTTTCTCCATCCTCCTCTCTCCCACCTCCCCACCCCGTGCCATTTTTCTATCCCTGTCACTCTTTGCTGCTGACCGTATTTCCAGAACTCTGTTGCCAGCTGACAGAGCATCTGTTTCACTTCCTCCATTATTTACTGTCTGCTTTCTCTCAAGTACCTTGGGAATCCACGAGGGCCCAGATTTCTGCCTATTTTGTTTATGGCTGTGTCCTCAGTGCCTGGGAAAATGTTTAGCATGGGTAGATGTCCACATATAAATATTTGGCAACTGAGAACACAAATACCTAAAGGTATGGGTGAGATGCCAGTCACAGATATCTGTAACAGTTATGAAGGCTTTTGCTTCGAGTTTGGTCTGGAATGTATAAGCTTCGGACCTCACATAATTTTTTCCAACACATTTAATAGTGATTTAGTTCAACTGAAGGACTCTGGGTCAGACTAAGTTTGGACACAGTCATGTTTCAAAGCCTTGACCTTGAACGAGAAAGAACCCCGAGGAGAACAGACAAGGGAAATGTGGGTCCAAATCCTACCTCTACTGTGCGTGGTCTTGCATCTCCAGCCAGCTCCACTTCAGGAACCTTGGGCCATCCTATCTGCAGAATGGATTTGTGCGACAATATTGCTCAGAGAGAAAGCGTTTAGGAGACATGAGAGAATGCTGTGTTCTATGCCGGTCACAGGAGATCACGTGTTATCTTGAGCACCAGCCATGATTAAGAAGAATCTGCACATTAGCATCTGAAGGGCTTCCCCGTGTTACAGAGTCCAGATTGCTCAAGGGCCAACCTGATTGTACAGTGTCACCTGGATCCCGTATCTAGAGCCAGTGGCCATTTCAGAACGTCGAGCGGCCTGTGGAGCTTGTTTACTCTCCAAGCTGTCAGGGTTGACATCATCGTGATCATCAGAACTTTCGGCACAGGGAGGTGACATCCAGGTATGATGAGTTCTAAGCAAAGGAGATCCTTTTGTGAACTACCTGGATTACTTAAATCAAACGTAGCCATTTATTAGTATTGTGACTTCGGTCAACTTACTGAACCACTCTGGCTCTCACGTGTTCTCCTCTGTGAAAAAGGAAGTCGACCATAACCATCTCTACCATAGAGAATGGTGGTGAAGAGTGAGGCAGGCTACCGGAAGACCCATAAATAACTACAGATTCAGCTTTCAGGGAGTGTCTAGTCGTGATGAGATTTCTGCTGTTTTGGCTTGGATGTGAATAAGATATGTCAATGCTTTGCTAGGTTCAGACTCACTTTTGAAGACCTTGTGAGCTTGTAGACTCTTCACTATCATTAAAAATAATAGGAATATGTGTGAGAAGATGGAACTAAGTAAATTCAGGGGGTGAGTGGGGTTTGGAGAGAGGGGGGAGAATAATGAGAGGGGTGACATGAATCAAAAGGCATTGCACTCAGGAAAACGGACATATTTGAATTGAATCCCCTCTGCACAAGTACTTGAAGCTAATTTTTATTTTAAAGTAGATAGAATACGGAAGTTTGACTCAAACTGACTTTCATTGAAAGGGAGAGGCAGATTGTGAATGCGTTGAAATATGACTACCTGTTCCTGTTGCCCCAATATCTTAATGTACATGGGTATCCTTTCTGTGGAATTTAGAACATTCTGTGTCACCAAAATAATTATCCCAACTGCACAACTCAGTCCAGTTCGGGACATAGGTCTTAGAAGTGTTTACAGGGGTTATGAACTAATTAGAATGTGACCAGGGACAATTGGTGAGTACAGCACAAGAGCCTGACAGAAACTCTCCTTTATTTGGGGTTAAAAAGCCTAAATGGTACACGGTTGATGTCTACAAAATGGACAAGGATTTGATTTGTGTGATTTTTGGAACCATGAGCACTGGTCAGGAGAGATCTCAAAGCGAAAGTCATGGGCCCAAATTGAAAAGGATGTTTATTTTGAACCAAGTAGAATTTGCCTCCTAGTAAAATTTGGGGGTGGGAGAGCAGGACCAAGGGAGGGAAGGGGTACAAAGCTCTGCAATGGTTGTCTTTCTGGGAGGTCTTTGAAGAGAATCTCCATGGTGGGGGAGGGGCAGGAGGCAAGCTGGTTCCTGGGACCCCCCCCCCCTTCCAAATCTACATACTTAGATTTAAGGGAAAAAAAGTCTGGCAGGGAGAGGCTTATTTGTCTGTGCTCTGTGCACTCAATTTTCCTCTCTTTTCTATAGCATCTAGGTTTGCTGAATGTGAAGTATACATTTCTGTGCCATCTCGTACCAAAGGGGCTTGCCTTTCCACTGGGAGAATGAAGAGCATTAAAAATGCATATTCTTCCATCTAAGAAAAAGAAAAATCCCTTATGTTCTTCAAAAGCAAAATAGGGTTGGGGTAGGAGCAAGGCAGAGGAGGATTCATATGGAAATCCCCCGTCATTGAAGGTGAAGTGACAGCCACTTCACATTGTTGCTTCACAGCCCACCCCCAAGAAATGAAAAACTGAGTCTCCTTCTACGAGGGCGGGTTAGTTTGCCACTGAGGACTAACCAGGGCTTCCCCGCTAAAACAAGCCAACAAGTCACGGAGCATGTTAACATAATTTTCTATCCTTTCTATTTCAGGTGGATCTGGTGGAAGGTCTGAGATGAGAGCCATGATGTAGAGTTTTCAACACTGATTAGTGTTTGATTTGGGGCGCTGGCAAGCCATGTCTGCTGCCTTTTGACATTGAGATAAAACGGGTCTGTGTTTTAGGTGGTGGTGGTGGTGGAGGGAGGGCATCGGGAGATGTGCAACAAGTCAGAGACGAAGATAAAGCTTAAGGCAAAGGCTAGCTTATGAGAGCCAGTGAGACGGAGGTCTTAGAGGAGAAGGGTGTAAATGGCACAGAGCTGCTGGTACTTGTCCAACTTGTGACAGTGTGTAAAACGGGTTACCTGCTTGTAAGGATAAAGGTTGTGTGGTACTTTGTCATAACATTAATCATGGATTACACTCATTCATTCCAGTTGTTAACGGGCAGTCAGGTAGAGAATTCTTCTTTTTTTTTTTTTTTTTAATATTTTCCTATTGAGTAGTTGTACAAAAGGGACTTTAATTCCAGAAGTCAGGTGAAGAGTGAAATGTATCTTGATCCATGTCATCCGACATTCTTCCTTCTTTTCCCATCACACCCCTCAAGTTACATAGTTTAATTTCTATATAATGTACATTGAATGTCATGACTGTATTTGCTCACCCTTCTTCCCCCATCCTCCCTGCGACCCCGTCCTCCCTCCCTCCTGCCTGGTATTAATTGTGTTAAATGGTTTTGATAGTTGTTCATCGGACTCCTTCCCTAAGCATACATCCTTCTGTCATTTTAGTTTCGGGTGTGTAAATGTAACTCTGTGTATGTTATCGTGTGTGAGTATTAGATCTAACATTTTAGATCTATGGTAGATTCCACATAAGAGAAAACAGAAGTGACATTTGTCTCTCTGAGCCTGAGTTACTTCACTGAATGTGATTCTTTTTAGGTCCATCCATTTCCCTGAAAAAATATAATAGTATTCCTTCTGATGGATGAGTAAAATTTCGCTGTACAGAATAGGGAATGCTTCACAAAAATTTGCCAATTGTTTCTGTGTCGTTCCAACTTGTGGCCTATATAGAATTGCGAAAGTGACCAGACACAAATAATTTTGCAGAAATCCCTGTGTTGATGCATTGATGTCCACTGTCTTTGAACTTTCTGTGTTTTTGAAATGCATGATGGTAAATTTATGGTCATTTCCAAATGTTTTCTAATATGAATGATAAATTGTCGAGAAAGTTTTGCACTTTGGGGAGGGGACTTCCTTCCAGTTTGCCACCCATGACCACAATTTGTTGAGACCGTCTCCCCAGTCTCCTTAGTTTATCAAACACGGACGGGTAGTTAAGAGTTGAGTCTTGGCAGGCAGTATCTCAGAAGAAGGAGAATCTTCAAAGGTCAGCTTTTCTTGCTTGTCAATAGTTGACATTTAAGCATTTATTTCAGACGTTGCTGAGAGTGTGTTGTTTTTTTTTTTTGAGATAGTGAAGAAGAATTGCTGTGTTGGTATGCAATTACGTTCATAATGAGATGCAAAAATGCAAATATGGTGGTACGTGCCAGTTCTTTCGAGTGCCTTTTGTCAGAATTGCAGGCACCGTGAGACTTTGATAGATTCCATGTCACTAGGCAGAGTTGGAAAGCTGATAGCTTTTAAGGAATCATCTATAACATGGTATCTCTAGATGCTAATTAGCAAGAACCTTTAGCAGTGATAAATGTTGAGGTCATTTGTTTTCTCTTGATAAATTCTGACAACTTCATTGAACCAGTTGTATCAATAGGATTCGTCGGTAGATGCAGAAAACATCTTTATTCTTTTTTATTCAATGTGTCATATGAAATGCATTGTATATTCATAAGTGTGTCTTGAGAAGGCTACCTTGCATGATGGATTTTTTTCAAGTTCATTTAAAATGTAAAGGAGAATATAGCCCATTAACTGCCTCTACTGAGTACTTAAAAACTACACATAGTATCTTCCCAATGAATGATTGACAGCTCTCCATTTTCTGCTTTCGAAAAACCAAAAAGAAAATAAAAATATAACAGTAATAATCAAATATGGTGAGTCCTTGATGAAACCATTATTTGAGAACTTAGCAGTTATTGTATGTCGTGCTTTAGGCAATTCTATATAGATAGATGGATAGACAGACAGACATAGATGGATAGATAGATGGATAGATAGATAGATAGATAGATAGATAGATAGATAGATAGATAGATCGATCAGATCTGGTTTTCCAGTCTAGTCATCGTAATCACAAAGCAATGGGGAAAAAAACAAACTTATTCCCAGAGCTTCCTTCTCTACAGAGTATTTCTTGCCATGACTTGCACACAGTGCTTGTCTGGAACAATAAGAGAGTCTATCCAGTTATAGGCAGTGAGAGGTGAGACCCTACATAAAATAAACAACCCATGACTGTTTATGGGGCGTGATTGTCTGGATAGATGAATGCAACCCAGCCATGCACCACCTCCTAAAATCCGCATAGGCTGATACTTTGTGATCAAACCCACGATGGGAGAAACATGGAGCTTCGTCTTGACATCAACAATATGAATAATTCCGGTTGGTGATGAGCGGGTAATAGTGATTTTACAAGAGAATGAGTTTCGGGCTTTCTTTTTTTTTTTTTTTCTTTTTCAAATGATTTGAGTTTCACTGTTAATTA
Source organism: Megascapheus bottae (assembly GCF_031878675.1). Taxonomy (NCBI): domain Eukaryota; kingdom Metazoa; phylum Chordata; class Mammalia; order Rodentia; family Geomyidae; genus Megascapheus; species Megascapheus bottae. The sequence continues at coordinate 9,469,604 of NC_143538.1, read as the reverse complement.
TGAGCTAGTTTTCACATTCTGGACACACACGTTTCTGACTGGCTGTCAAAGATTCTATAGCAATAAATTATACTTGGAGATCTCCACTTCGGTACAAGCTTTCCATTTCATAAGGGAAAAAAAATGATATCTCAGACATTGCATTTCAGGGTGATAATTGCACTTCTTGGGTGGTTAAGAAAAAGATGGTCTACAAATAATAATTAAAAAGTTGTGCCCCAAGGGAATGGAAATGTCATGTAGAGAACGCAAACACAAGAAATGTTAGATTTGTGGCTTGACCTTGTTCCCTCGTATTCCAGGATCATACGTTTGAAGTGTGCGCTCACGCTCCCGTATTTGGAGGTGGCAATCGGAGGCTGGATTGGAGAGGGAAAAAGTAACATGAAAGGTGCATGAAAGTACTCCCTTGGGTGACAGGGAACCTTTTCGTCGTTTCGAAACTGTTAATACGCATAGTTAATCTGCACACTCCTTTGCATATTTAAGAGGCGCGCGATCAGAAGAGGCTCGAACAGTAGGGGTTCAAGTTGGGTTAGGTGGAACTCATTGATGGGTCTGTCCCCCACATCGTGGGCTGGTGTCCATGGTGGAGGAGAACCCACATATCTCACAATACTGACTCCCCTCGCCCTTGCCTCGCTAGGCTGTCTGGAGCTAACTGGCATCCTCTCCCCATCACCTCATTCCCTGGGGACAGATCACCAGGCTTCATTTTTCCAAAGTCATCACTGGCAGGGCCTCATTCATTTCCTGTCTCTTAGTCACCTTATTCCTGCTTGCAGTTGAGCATTTAGGTAACTTTGACTGTTAACTCTGAAGGCCCAGGTCATTGGGAGAAGGAAAAGGTCTCTTTGTGTGCCTCCCTCCCTCACCTTGCCAGGACAGTGTCCATGGGACTTGACAGGGTCTGGTGACATGGGCTGTGGTATTTTTGTAGGCCAAGTTGCCCCAGGGTCCAATCAGATGACCCCGAGGGGATGGCAATTTACAATGCCAGGACAGAAGTACCATCTTAGCCCTCGCTCACTGCAAAGGCTGTCTCTGGCACTGTAGGAATAATGATATTATGTAGAGTTGGCATGTGGCTACCAACAGAATCAGCTGGGCTCCAAAATGTGCCTGGACAGATCATTACCGTGACAAGAGCCCACAGAGATTCACTAGAATATTTCTAGTGAAAAAAAAAAAGAAAAGAAAAAGAAAAAAATAAATTCCCACACATGAATCCTGAAGGCAAAGAGAGCGTCGCCCTATCTGAAGGATGACAATCTCGATAAATAGCTCCAGTTTGGGGAGACAGCGTAGGGGGCGCTGAGTGGAAGCTGAGGGGATAGGGAGTTTCTGGGTGGGAAGACTGTGAAGCGGCTGATTTGTTGTGCAGGGGACACAGACTTGACCGTGTGAGGCAAAGGTGATGAGGATATAATGTCGGCCTTTGTGCCAGTCTGAGGGCATAGCTCAGAGACAGTGCCCAGGCCCTGAGTTCAAGCCCCAAGACGATCAGGAAGCAAACGAACTCACCTCGGTTCCCTTTCCTCCCCTCTTTCTGTACTTTCCCATGATCATCTATCCATGGCTCCTGGCATCAAATGCCAGACCTGTGAATTTAAGTTAGCATGGGAGGTGTTCTCAGGCCAGCTTTGACATCAAACTTTCCCTCTTTTTTTTTTTCTTCTGTGACCTGAAAGCAGCTATTCCTGACACTATCTGAAGAAAACTTCAACTTCTGAGTCAAACCTGTGCTGTCTTCACCCAGAATCCTGCTGGTCAGGCTTAAGACAGGAGGGGGGTGGAGGGGCAGGGTGGGGTGGAGGGGGTGATCTTAGCTTTCATCCTCAGTGCCCACCACATCAAATGAGAGAAAGTTCTTTCCGGCCCAAACTACAATTCCTTCTGTCCTTCGCTGCTGTTCTAACCCCAGCAGGATTCCCTGCCATGAAGTGTTGGCTCGGATAATGTCTTCTGTCTTTCTGTTTGGCAGTCCCCTTCCAAGAGTCTTAGTCTGCTTTCTGCTACTACAGGGCAATACCCCAACACTGGGTAAATGGCAAACATCTAAAGTTTGTTTTTCTCATGGTTCTGGAGGTTCTGAAGGCCAAACTTGGTGAGGGCCTTTGTATATTTCATGATGTGAAAGAAGGCATGACATGATGAGAAAGGGAGAGAGAGAGAGAGAGAGAGAGAGAGAGAGAGAGAGAGAGAGAGAGAGAGAGAGAGAGAGAGAGGAACCAAAGTTACCATCTTCATAATCACTCTTGTGACAATTAACCTCCTGATAATAAACCACTTGTGAAGGTGGCCACCATTCTCTCTTTACCTCTTAAAGGTTCCTCCTCTCAATATGGTAACCGGTTGTTAGGGGGAGAATTAAATAATAGCACTAGGCTATCGAGCTTCTTCTTCCATATGTCGATCTCTGTCTTCTCTCCCCTTGATACATCTGTGCTCCACTTCCCTGGACTTCCTCCACGTCTTCCAGGTCCCCTGTGTTCCTGCCTCCTTTTCTTTCCCTGCTCCCCCTCACCAAACTGGGCCTTCTCTGTCTCTCCTCCACATACTCGAAACCTTAGGGAAACCAATAAAACAACGCAGTGAGTGAAAGAGCAAGTTAAAAGGTGGGAGAGTATCTCTTTATACGTCACAGTCAGCAAATGCCATGACCGTGGTGTCTCTTGTTAAAAACAAAACAAAACAAACCCAAACAATCAAACAGTAATCCAGGATAGTTCACAGAATAGTCAATCTTTGGTTACCATTGCAAGGGTGGTAGGGAAAACCAACCAACCAAACAAGTGAAAGCAAACAAAAAGCCCCTTACTCAGCTAATTTTTAGCTCTCCTGGAAACTGTTTAACACCTGGACATGCTTTTCATGAAATAAGTTTCGTTTAAGGAAGGAAAACAGTTTTGTCTTCGTATTGATCCCACTCCGTCTTGGTGAATGTGATCTGGTGATTTCGTTCGTTTTTACTTTTCAAAGGGAATAACTTTATCTCTCTGGTTATCCCATGTGTTTGAATGTCTCGTGGTTAGATTGCCCTGAGGGACCTAATGGATTAGGAGACTCCGACACTGCAGGATCTCCAGGAAAAGTCTCTAGAAACCCTGAAGTTTGTGCTGTTTCTCACCAGCCTGAGTTCACTGCCGGTGTCACTATCAGAATGCATTATAGGTCTGTATAGAGTTCTGGAAAAAAAAAAGAGCGAATCCTCTGTGCCTCGCTACAAATTGGAGCTGCTGTTCTTGGACCTTGTGTAAGGCCTGTTTTTGTCCTGGCCCAGCCTGCTTGCTGTAAGCCGGCCTTCACCGCTGCCGGTAGGTAACTATGTGATATATAACTTGCGAGCAGCCCTGCTGTTTGTTACTGGCAATTAATCTCTCTGGTGCCTTTCTTCCATTCAGACGGAGCCTTTATGTTCTAAATCCAGCTATTCTAACACTCTCCACTTGTGCTGTGTAGAAAAGACTCGGACTGACAGATTATCGCAGGGCAGTTAAGCATGTAATTGCTCAAATGAGTTAAAATCCCTTCAAATATCTGTCTTTGTACCTCATCACACCACTTCACGGACTCAAATATTTGACAATTGATGAAGATAAACTAAAGGGGCCTTCATTAGCTACCAACCACCGTGACAAGCTTCTTTCAGAGAGAGGCTGGTGAATTTTGGAACTTATTATCTACTTAAAAACTGCAGGCGAGCAGAAAAGTACTTCAGTGAACTTTAAAATAGAGAAAGCTAGACGTTTCGCATGGATGCTGGGGTCAGGGGAAAAAACAAAACCCCACAACAAGCTATAGTTTGCACTTGTTAAAAAAAAAAAGTGCAGGCTAAGAGCGGCAGATGCATTTATCCAATAAAGGAGGGAAAATATGACCACATTCTCATAGGCACTTCCATTAATGGCTGTGTGTTAGTTAAATTTAGACATAATTACAGAAATGGAGTGAGGGTGGCAGAGATCCAGCCTGTAGAGTCTCCCCTTAATGTGGGGGTGACTGGGCTGCACTCTGCCCCCCTCAATCCTAAGATACACCCCAAGGTCTGCACTGAGCTAGTGTCTTGAGAAATACGTGCAACTTTTGCTCTGGCATGAACCCAGCAGGTCCTCTGATGTTTGGGGAACTCAGCGCTCTATATTAAGCACTTTGGATCAGATGCCAAAAAGAACAGGTGTTCCGGTGGCCAAACAGGCACTGGGGCACACATAAAATACATCCAGATTTGTGGTATGATGGCTTCTGCCAGTCTTCAGTAAAATTGCCCGCAATTTATAGCTCCACGGGCGAGACAGACCACTCAAGTTCATGTCCTGTGCTGGGTTTTTTGTTTTTTTTTTTGGTGAGGCTGAGGAAATATTTGGCACAGGTAAGTTATTGTTTTGTAGAACGATACAGCTGGACTTTTCTTATGCCATGTGAACCTATAGTTCTCTTGGTTACATAATAAAATGAATATATAAAAAAAACTCAAAACAATCGTTGTGTGTGTGGGCGGGGGGAGGGAGAGGCTATTTCTGGGTCTGAATTCAGACCCTTGTTCTTGCCAGGCAGGCAAGCCTAGCAAGTCACACTTCCAGCCACGTTTTTCGCTTGCTGTTACATTTCAGATAGAGCCTCATTTTTTTCCCCCGTGGTGCATGCCTTGGATATCCAACCTGCATTTCCTATCTAGTCAAAGTCTCTTGAGCAACCCAGATTTCCATCACCTGTTTAACAAGAGGTGCTAAGTACATAGCATAGAGCACTAAGAAAAGCTACACTGAGGCTGTAGGCAATAACTTAATGGTTTTGTTAAGAGTGTTGCCAAGGAAAGGAAGCCAATCTTAAAATGTCACATGCATTGTCAAATCAGTGTCTTTTATTTTTGTGCCAGTCCTGGGGCTTGAACTCAGGACCACAAGTACTGTCCGTGAGTTTTGTTTTCTTTAATTTCCCCTCACGGCTAGTGCTCTATCAGTGGAACCACAGCTCCACTCCTGGGTTTTTAACGGTAGTTAATTCAAGAACTTGGACTCTCCTGTCCAGGCTGACTTTGAACCTGTGATCCTTGGATCTGAGCCTCCTCAGTGGCTAGGATGACAGGTGTGAGCCATCTGTACCCAGCAGGACAATCTATATTTTTTAAGAGAGAGATCCTAAGAAACCAGTTGTAAATATATGAATCTTTACCCATACGTTACACCGTAAGCAAAAAGCAGCTCCAAGTAGATCATATGGCAACGTTTAAGATATCAAACTATAATATGCATGAAAGAGTATAGTAGGCAAAGGATCTTTTTTGAAAAGAAACCTTTATTATCTTTAAGTAGTTGGACAAAGGAGATAGATGCCTGACATTCAACAAACTAGTTCATGAATATGATGCTTGTGCTGGCATCACCTTCCTCAGTCTCACCCATCCCATTTCCTCCCAATAGGACAATTCATTACAGGAAAACAGTGGCTAAATTAAATTTTCTGAAAACTTCAACCTCTGCTGAGTTATCAAACTATATCACTATGAGAAAAGAACACAAGATTGGCCAACTCGACTCAGATAGGTTCATGATGTGTCGAGAACGCTAACAGCTCAATACATACAAAGCATTCTTCATAAAGAAAAGAAAATGGGCAAAGGACTTACAATGACACTTCTTTTTCTCTAGGCAGAGAAGAGACCAGAGAGTTCAGAAGCATGAGAAAAATCACTAGACATCTTTATTAGTAATGGAAAACAAGTTAGCACTGTACTCTCACTCTACTTCATAAATGGAAATCAGGCCCAAGTGAAATGACCGCCGTAGAATTCTCTCTTCTCTTGAGGGTTGGTTGTGATGGTTACATAGCACCATTTCTCCTGTGACTCCTTTGAGTCAGCCTCACTCCCATGCTTCCTGCTTCAGAGAAAATAAAAATGACCATCAAACGCTTGAAATGTACTTCTGAAAAAATGAATAAGACTAAAGTAAATCAGGCATCTGTAATCCCAGCTGCTTGGGAGGTTGAGCTCTGAGGATCAAGGTTCAGAGCCAGTCTGCTCAGGGAAGTCCTGAAGACTCTATAATCTTCAATGAACCACCAGAAAACTGGAAAGGGCATTAGAGCTCAAAGTGGTAGAGCCCTTTAGCTCAGCGATAGTGCCACGGACCTGAATTCAAGCCCCAAGACAGGAAAAATAAAATGATTGACTAAAGTTACAACCCTGTCCTTAGAAGTGGAATCAAATGGGGAAAAAAAGAGAACTTGGAACAATTTTTCTCTACTAAGAATAATTTGAACTTTTAGCCTCTTACTAGAGTTAATCACACTTCACCTCTTGAGAAAAACTTTTTTATTTTTAAATGGGAAACAATACTCTGCTGAGATTTTTAACAAACTCTTATTTTAATTGTAATTGATTTATACCAAAGATAAAAATGAGTTAATTCGAGCATGCTATTAGAACTGCTGGCCAGGGAATATGGCTGATAAACGAGCAACCCGTGATTATATGACTTAGAAGATTATTTTTAACAGTCTGAAACAAAATAAATTTTAAACCCTGAGGCTGTTCATTTGAAACAACATCTTTGTCTGTTATTCAAATTTTATTTTATAAAATATTTTCAGTGCCCAGAAAATATCATTGTGAAATAAAGAGCATACATTCCTAAATATCCTTAAGTATTCAAAATAGCCAGTGGCACCTATTTGGTAAATGGCAGACAATACCAGGGAATTCTGCCTTGATTTAAGCCACATGTTTATGTTGGAGAGAGAGGTTTTTATTGACAATTGCTGCCCAAATCCTAAGGCCGCAAGGCTGTCCTATGACTTTGTTTCTCTTACTGCCTGAATTTCACTCTTGCTTCATTTTTAATTACTCCTTTTTATATCCTAAAGTCTATGAGCTGTCAGCAAGGGCCAACATCATGGATTAAGAAGTTGAGTAAGAAGGGGCTCTACTGAGGTAGAAAAATTCTGGCACAGAAATCTGGACTAAACTGATCTTTCGTTTTTCTTCTCAGGAACAAATAAGAGTAATAGGGAATATATAATTCCTAGAATGTAGTAACATAGATGAATAGTGAGAGATGTTGCTTATAAACTCAGTAGGATAAGATCAGGATAATACCAGAAAAGAGAATTATAGGCCCCAGGTAAAGAAACAACTGCCACCTAGGTCCCAGTGGATCATGCCTATAATCTTAGCTACTCAGTAGGCTGAGATAGGAGGGTAATGGTTTGAAACCAGCCAGGACAGGAAACTATGTGAGACTTATCTCCAACAAATTACCAAAAATAACAAAAAAAAAAAGCTGGAAGTAAAGCTGTGTGTCTAATGATAGAGCACGAGACTCGAGTGAGAGCAGCTAAAAAGTCAGTATCCAGGTCCTGAATTCTAGCTTCGGAACCAGAAAAAAATAAAAGAAAATGAACAAAAAGAAGGAAGGAAGGAGGGAAGGAAGGAGGCAAAGAGGGAAAGAGGGAAGAATGGGAGGAATGGAGGAAGCAAGGGAGGAAGGCTGGAAGGGAGGGAGAGAGGAAGGGAGGGAGGGAGGGAGGGAGAAGGAAATAGAGAATTTTTTTTTCTGGTTATGTTAGAGATAAGAGTCTCACAAACTTTTCTGCCTGGGCTGGCTTCAACACATGATCCTCTGGATTTCAGTCTCTGTTGTAGTGAGGATTCTTGTCATAAGCCATCAGTCTCCAGCTGATAATTATTAACTTAAAAATGCTGTATGCAAAATGAAAAGAACTAGACTGTTCTACTCATTGTGGAAGTGTTGTTTTTTTTCCCTCAAAATACTGGCTGTGGGATTCTAAGTCTTTAGGTCATTGCATGTTTGGTTCTTTGGATCTTGAGTCAAACAAGTTAGTTTTAAAAATGTCTGCTTCTGTTGCTGTTATTTCTAATTGCTGGCATTTTATAAAATGTACAACTCCTAGAAGTACTCATCTAAGATGTTCTATAAAACAGAATAAACCATAATGGAATCCATACCAACCAGCCTAAGAGAAACTTCTTCTAAACCTGTTTGTTACTTTATTTTGACCAGAAGGTCTTGTTGGCAAGGACTCACATTTGATTTAGCTGTCAAGTCTCCTCCAGTGTATAATATTAAACCCACCAGGATAGCTCATATTGGTGGCAAGGAAAAACCTACAGGAACAAATCTTGTAACTTCATCCCAGGGGTGAGGGGCCATCCAGAGATGAGAAGTTCAGAGAAAATCTAGGTTCAATGAGTGTGGAGGTTGTCTGAGTGCAAATGGAGTCACATGTCCCAAACTTTCCAAATGCTCAAGAGATAATTCTGAAGCAGAGTTATCTAATATTGGAGCCCAGGCCTGTCTACTTTCCCATTGTATGAGAACTTACACCCAGCCTTTTAGTCACTCGCTATTTACTTTTCATTTTTATCTCTTTTTCCTTCCTTCCTTCCTTTACCTTTCTTTTGCAGTGTTGTAGTTTGAACTCAGAGCCTTGCTCTCACTTGACCTTCTTGCTCAGCAGGGGTTCTATCACTTAAGTCACATCTCTAGCCCGGCATTTTTGCTGGTAATATTGGAAATAGTGTCTCACAGACTCCCTTCACCATCGCACTAAGGCTGGCCTTGAACCACAATCTTCCCGATTTCAGCCTCCTGAGTTGCTGAAATTTCAGGTATGAGCTGCGCGTACCTGGTTCTTGCCCACTATTCCTAGCGCTGCTAGAAAACCCCAGGTGACTCTCCCTGTGGATAGACAATCACAGCTTCTTAAGAGATAGGAGGCCTCTCCAACGCATCCCTCTGCTAACAGACATTTAAATAATACCAGGAATATGAGAAGGGATTAAAAAAATCCCTCCTTCTTAAGTCTATAAACCTGTCCTTAGAAGTGACCAGTGCTCTTGGCACTCTAACTTGAGCCTCCTCTCCTGACCCCCATGGAATTTCAAAAGGGAAAAATCATTTCCAGTAGACATGATCCTACAAAATAAGAGGGCCCTGATGTGTTCATGACAGCCCCAGAGGAGCCTGCGCTCTTCATGGGAGAATAATACTGGGTTTGGTCCATTCGCTGGCACAAGTTCATTCACTGGACACATCTCTCTCAATTTGGAGTCAGCCCACAGTTTTTCTGGCTTCCGCCAGGCTGAGGACTTCTAAGGGTGTATTGTTACTGCTTCCTGTCCTTACATCTCCCTTTATGAATTAACCTGTGGGGTAAGACATTTGTTTCATGTGGACTGCTGGCCAGAAGGTGACCAGTGACATCAAGATGTGACACTCAGCCCCTCTTATATAATCCTCCAGTGGCTTCTTAGTCCCACTGCACCATGCCTCTACTCAGACCCATTCTGGCAAACTCCATCCAAGCTTTTCCATGTCTCATTGTGGTGGACTGCACCATAATCCTTTGCCAGAACAACAATTGCACAGGCAAGGACAGCTCTATGAGCCTATGCAGGTAAGCAATGGTGACAGGAGGATGAAAACACTTACCCCTCCCCGCTTTCAAAGCCGGGTTGGTTTGGCTGTTCTCTCCTGGGGGGTCATGAGGAGTGGATGTGGAGAAACCTCCCATCTTTGAGACTTATGGCAGGAATGAAATATCAACAAATATTCCTCAGGAGGAGGAGAAAGCTAGAGCCAATGCTGTGAGTGAGGGGTAGGAGGGGAGAGAAGGTGCTGGAATGTAGAAATACAGCCAGAATACACACAAGGTTTTCTAACAAGAAAGCCATGCTCTGAGGAAGAAACCAGCCCACCAATCAACTCAAGGAAGTCTGGCCCCAGCTCTCTATCCACACACAGGGTGAGTGCTACACCCTCTCTCTAGTTACAGGTCATTTTTCTTTGATAGCATCCTCATTACACCTTTTCTCTTTATTATCTTTCTAATTTTTCTTATCTTGGTAAATTCTCTTATCAATCCATGCCTCCAAAATCTACCACCCACAACATGAATCCAACTGGAGAAGAAGCAATACTGGCTCCCAAAGGCATTTAGGGAGACGTCTACTGTGGACCTAGGTAGGGTTAACTGGTCTACCTATCTCTTCAATGGTTGTACTACCATATATGAGAATGTTGGCAGAGATGACTGAATATGCAAATACTGAGTCACTATCTGACACCATGGCATGTTCAGATTTGACTATGTGCTAACCCAATCCCAATGCACTAAAGCCCCCGCTAGGCAGCTGTTACTAAAATCCTACAGCATGGCATAAAAAGTGGCAGAGATTCATGAGGCACTATTCTTACTCAAGGCATAGTCATGGTCCCACCAGAAACTGTGTGTTGAATACATTATTAAAAAATTATCTGAAATTTGTGTTGTCCAACCTTCTGTGGGGCAGAAGGAAGAAGGGGGTTGAAATCGAACTAGAATTTTATTACCTGTGCCAGTTAGTTTTGGTTAGGAAAGGACCTAACATATCACATATGTATACATATCGCTACAGGAAAGCTGACCAAAATCATTCTCCATTTCTTGCCTATCAAATTACGACCGGGTTAGTCCCAGAAGTAGGCTTGGCAGTGCAGAATTCAAGTGGGATGAGAGCCTTTACTAAATGTCTTAGCAACATGCCTCTTCTACAATATGGAGTCCCCTGTAAAATCTCCCACCAATCTCTGGGCTTTCACCATGGCTGAGGGCAGTTTCTGGAAAAGTCTAGCTTAGTGACTTCACTTTCCTTTCTATGGCCCCATATTCTTGACTAGGCTCAGAGCTCAGTGTCATTTTTATTTTCTTCCTCCATCATCACTTCCAAATAGCAGAGGTGTTAAATAAACAAAAACCTCTTTTCAAAACCAAATGGTGAGACCTTGTGATTAGCTCAAGTCAAACAAAGCTATTGGAAAGGGGAGCCCACATTCTGAACCTCTGGGTTTCTCAAGGGAAGTCATTGCTTTCGGATACCTACAATGTTACAGTGTCCCAGCGGTGGCTGGGAAGAGTTCATTAAACATAGAATTTGCACAAAGGGGTGCTCTAGCAACCACAGTTCCAAAAGTTCTGGAATAAACCTGTGCTTAACCTCTCACTGCCTTGATGTTTAGACAGAAATACATAGTGAAAAAAAAATCTGATAAGAGTATTTTGAAGTAGGAAAATTACCAGGAAATTCACTCATTCTGCACTACATGAACAAAATAGTCTTCATTAGCTGAGGGATGGAGACATTTTTCATCATCATCTCATCAAGTCAGATGTGAATTCGAAATCACATTTTGACCAAGCATTCAGAGAGCTGTAAACCAATTTGGCTGATACAAATGGGATCCCTCTCTTAGCACTTGAGGCTCCTCCTCCAAATACTTAAAACTTTCAGAAAACTACCCAAAACTTGCTTTGGTTTTATACTTTATCAGTAGATTAAAAAGAGTCATATTACTCAAGATAGATGCCTCCCCTTCATAACCGTATAATAAAATGTGATTTTTAGTACATTTTTCTGAATACCATTTTCAAAATTGTATTCATTATTCTGACAGTTCATGAGGGTTGCATGCAATATTCTTTCTAATTCCTAAAACTTCGGAGAAATAATGACTTCAAACAGTTCTAAAAAAAAACAGAAACGGTAAATGTGGGTTATTTTAATATTGCTCTGCTTTGCATTTGTCAATGTAGTGTTAAAAACCATTAGTGCACTTTTATCAAATGTCAGCTCACTACCGTTTTGGCCATCTGTTAGATGTCTATCACAATGCACAGTGTTCACCCAAATACATTTGATAATATCTGCAAGTTAAAATCACCATGCAAATAACAGCAAATGAAGGGGAAATTGGAAGAGGGCAGCCCTTGCAATGCACTTCTGGACTGAAAAGAAACAGCCAAAAATAAAGAAAATAATCTTTACTGCAGAAACTGCTATTCAAAATGTGACTCATACGTCAGCAGGAAAGGATGGTTCGATCCCCAGTGAATGGTCTGACCGGATCACTTGGTAGTACACTTCTACTTGGATCAAATGTGCAGGCCCTGCTTCCCCTGGGGGGCAGGGGAGCTTCAGGTATATTTGCTAAGGGTTTCAATTGCATAGGACAACCCTCTGTGGACAATCTGGGCAGAGTGGAGGAATTTTTACTGCTGCTGTGGGCTTTACTTCTCCAATGGGGACTTCGCTTTATGCAAAATTCGGCCCTTTTGCTATTGGTGTGTCTGATAATGACCATAATTGTTTTTGTTCCTTCCAGATGCTGTGAATGGGCCACACAAACACTTGTTAGAAATGTCTGGAACTTACTGTGCTACTACTGCAAAGACAGACCCATGATTTTTTAAAAAAGAAAAAGAAAACTGCATTTTTCGTTTGGAGGCTATGCACCTTGGGAAGGCCTTCTTTTTATTCCGTTTTCAGGTCTGCTCATCAAATTTTCAGAGTTTTGTCTTTGGTGTGACTAACAGAGAGCTCCCAGTTTAAACTTAGCTTGGGTTCATCTTTAATCTCCTCAGCAGGGCTGTAAAAGCTTTTTCCTTCCCATATTTATTATTAAAACTTGCTCATTAAAAACAAAGTAGACATTCAGGCATCAGTGGCTCGTGTCTGTTAATCTATCTGCTCAGGAGGCTGAGATATGAGGATTATAGTTCAAAGCCAGCCTGGCCATGAGACACTTATCTAGAGTTAACCACCAAAAAGCTGGCCGCTCAAGTGGTAGAAAGTCAGCCTTGAGTAAAACAAAACAAACAAACAAACCCTCAGTGCCTAAACCCAGAGTTCAAATCCCTTGACAATAATGAACACACACACACACACACACACACACACACACACACACACACACACACAGACTGAGCAAGTGCAGTAGGTTTAACAGTGATAATTCTCATTTCATGCCAATATACCAGTTCAGTGATACAATAGGCATCTCTTCTCCATCTTGCTTTCGTTTTTTAAACTGCTAGTGATCCTTGCCTCTCGATTTTCCTCCTCCATTTGCCTACGCAAAATTTATCATCAGTTATCTGAAAAATTCCTTTTCTTGTGCCCTTCTACCTATGTCCTGGAAAATATCTCTGCACACCTTGGTTTGAGGGTTGCAGTAGACACTGTTTTCTTATTGTAAATTAGAGGGGCAGTTCATGGAGGAGAGGGAGAGAACTTTAAAGATGTCATTTTCCTAACGCATAGCTTGAAGACATCTCTTGGAGTCTAGCTGTGATTCTGGAAAAATCCATGGTAACAAGCCACAACCCTGAGGTTCCATATGAATTCTCCTCCAGTTCAGGGAATGACCACCCAAGCTTTCTGCTCATTTAGCCTCCAAATTATTATTACTATTTTCCTGTCTCTCCCTTGTGAGGATAATCTGTTTTAATCTCCTCTCATTGTACCTTCAGAAATTCATTCTGAACCTTGGGTTCAGAATTCTGGACCTTGGGTTTTGGAAATATACTAAACTTTTGTTTTGATAATATTTTTTCTGACTTGTATAGGTCCCAAACAACTTCTTCAAGAGCACACTGGTGACTCTGAACTGCCCTTTGCCCCTAGTCTTTCCTGTATGCCTTGTCTTTGTTTTTTTAATGCTCTGCTATCTTCTTCTGACTTCTGGTTATCCCTCAAAATAAATGACTTTCAAGTTGTATATATTGTAGTTCAAAATCTTGTGGTTATTTCTTCACGAGAAAAGGTTGGCTCTTTACGTGTTCATTCATCCATTCAACAAACATTAACTGAGCATCTATGTCTGTGCCAAACTTCCCTAACTCCTAGCAATGGGAGGAGTCAAATCAACTTCCAAAGAACCCTTGCCCTCGAGGAATTTACAGTGTTTTGGGAAAGACACAGGGGAACTCCCTTTCCACAGGAAGTAGACCATGCCCTCAGGACCTCTGGGTGAGAGCTTCTGCCTTCATCTGGGAGAAAATTTGACAAGATTCGGAGGAAATTCAATTTTAAGGTGAATTCCTACCATTTTCACGTGAGCACAGTCCTGCCATCCTCTTATTCCAGGCAATGCGGGCAACAGAAGAGAGAAAGGGGGAATAAATAGAAAGTATTCTTTCAAAGACTGCTCCTCTCTAAGGCTGAACTTGGCCTTTTGGGGGGAGAGAAGGCTGGAACTCACCAGCTTGAGGCCAGAGGGCGGGGAAAGGGGGCTCTAATGCACCAATGGTGAGACCTAAATGCCACACAACCAAGATCTGGTCATTGACAAGTCTTTGTCCATACTTTTCCATAAAGGGAAACCCCAGGACAACAACCATGTCTCCCGCGGTTGGTGTTTTAGCCATTTAAAAACACTAGGTGCTGGGGAAGAATAACTGGGGAAGTTACTCAAAGCTTTTCAAGCCCTTACTCAATAGGAAGCTGTCAGGACCTGTGGATATCTGCCATGGGAGATGGAGGTCAGTAGACCTGCTTCGAATCTAACTAGAAGCCTTGAAGTCTAACTTCGAGCCTTGAGCATGCATTTATTTATTTATTTATTTATTTATTTATTTATTTATTACCTTCCTTCATCCCCGACTGGACCTGATTTCCATGTAACCCCAGCGTTCAAGAGGGGGAAACGTAGATTGCTTTGGACTCTATCTTTTGCTGCAGATGAGGGACCCTTGGGTGGAAGATGGGTGGGTTGGACTTTGCTGGAAGTGTTTCTGAAGACCCCCTGGTCCTCCTGAGTGGGTTGGTCTGCCCTGCCCAGCCAAGCCTCGAATCCAAGTGGCTTGGGGATTTGCCTGATCCTTTCCAAATGCAAAATTCGTCTTCAGGCTGCCACCTCTCTTTCCCTCCTAGAAACTCTACTGGATATGATTTAAACATGGCTTTCCCTCAGTGTCGTGGCGGGGTGAGTAATTCTGTCTCGTCTTGGCTCCCACCCAATACGTCCATGCAGGTATGGCTACCTGAGCCTCTGCCCTTGTGCTCTGCCTGAGTCTCTGGCTCTTCACCCAGGGTCAGATGCCAGGAAACTGGGCTTTGTAACGCCCAAGGAGGGACCCTCACTGCCTTGTGTGGTAGCCCCTTTGGTTAAGGGTATGGAGGATACAATCTTCTTCCTTCCATAAAGAAGTGAACATGACACACTTTTCCTAAGAAATTCATTTTCCAAGTTCTTTCCTTAAAAAAAAAATCCCTTCATGGGTAATGAACAAAAGTTTAAGGATTTTGTCATAGATGCTTTAGCTCTTTAAGAGAGATTTTCCACTTCCAACCCCCTTTATTTTAATACAATCACAATGGGAAAAAATACAAAAAAAAAAAACCCCAGGAATCCAGTTTTACAATATTTTTACACATTTTCTTATAGAAAAAAGGTTAGCCTTTCCCTGGAAAGGCTGAGGGAATCCCGAAATGTATTTAAATGTCTCTGAAAATAGAACAAAAGCATTAGTTCTGTCCTTGCTGTTGTCTGTTACACTCATGTCCTTTCCTCCCTGCACCTCAGTAATCCTGCCAAAGGAAAGATGGGTGTCTGCTTGTTAGCTCCCCCAAATGCTGCCTGAGAAAGAAAGGTAGGGTTGCCCCAGGGATAGCCTGGGTTAGACTGGAATAAGCCCTCTCCACGCATTTCAGGTGAGGAAGGACCGTGGCTTACTCATCACTGGCCTGTGCAGTGACCTTGGAACCTCCTGTGCTGTTGGCACAGCTTCCCTGTTCCTTGGTTGTCACCATGCCTTCTCTCCTCATTTCTTTTCTTGTTTCAGGAGCAACGGAGTCGAGCCCCCCCCGAGCTCTCCACATTGGAGAGCTGCCCACTCCAACATGACCCACCCCCCACATTCCTCTCCCATCTGGGGTTCCTCCAATAATATCCTCAAACACTGCCCTTTCCCGCTCACTGACTTTAGCTTTCTTCCCGAGTTGCTATGGGTTTGCCATAAGTATTTTTCCAAAGCTGGAAGCGGGAGGGCGGGTTCATTACCTCCTATTGCTCATCTCTTCCATTTCTTAGACAAAGCGAGGACGGCTGCAGCCTGGCTTGGCCAAAGAAGTCATAAGGGAATGGAAGGTTAAGTGTGGAAGGAGATAACCTTTCACCACCACGTAAAAGAAACGTGGGCCCCAACTCTGCAGACCCTCTGGAGGTTGACCCACACCTGCACTTTTTCTTAGCCACCCCAGCCTGTCTGCTACTACCCAATTACTATCCATAAGAAAAAATGACAGCAGAAGAAATACAACTCCTTGCTCAACATCCTCATAATCTGGCTTTTTGTTTGCCAACAGGGAATAGCCAGGAATCGCCTACCACCTTCTTGAAGCCCTATAACTTGTAGATTCCTTAGGAGGACTCCTTCAAAAGACACTCTTGCCCACTGGTCACCAGCGCTCATCCCCTCCCCACACCGCCAGTTCTCATTTCCTCAGTCCTTCCTTCCCTTCTCAATAGTGGTTTTCTCAGGGGAAGAGAAACCTCAGTGGGCTTTGGAAATCCTACCACCTCCAGAAGTCTGACAGAAAATAAAGCTCAGTAAATGTTTGTTCAATAAAGTGATTTTCATCAGTGATATTAGAACAGAAGAATTCCAAAAGTCTTTGTAGAGGGCTGTTGAAGTAGAGAAAAGATGACTACTGCAAGAAACAAGGAGAAGAGGATCTAAATGTAAAAGAGGAAGATACATGGGCCTCTTTCCACTTCCAGGGATGAACCCTAAAACTAGAAGAGCCTCTTTGGACCTTCCAGAGACTGTAGGGGTCAGGAGATGTTTCCTGTTGGACAAAATCAAGAATACTTCCCACGAAACGACTCAAGGACAGCTCTCGATATCTCAACCGATAGGAAAACTTGGCCACTCGGTCAAAACTTGGTCACTTCCCCCATTTTTTCTGGACGCCATGGCTCGCCACCAACAAATTTAAATTGGGCTAATAGCTGAGGCTCTGTGTTATTAGATTTACCATCAAATTATATCTTCTGTTAAGGTCCCAAGAAAGCAGACAAGTTCCCAAGAAAGCAGAATACCCAGTGTTTTGAAATCCCTGCTTGCTGAGCTGAGAAGAGTACACTCCCTGCCCTCTGTGGGTGATGACAAAGCAAGTAAAACAAAGCTTCTGCCTCCCCTCCTACCTCCCCCTTCAAGGAGCTGTGATGCTATTGTGTCAAGGTTAGCATGCAGAGGAGGCTGTGATCCCAAAGTACTACCCCACAAGTACCTTTCACATTCAGCTTATCCTCCCACCGCTGCTACTCTTTCATCAGCTACAACACAGGCGTGGAACTCCTGTGTTAAGAACAAATTTCCTGAATGCAAGAACCCCTCCCTGATAGCCACTAGACAACCCAATTGGTTTCCAGAAAGCCAGGGAGAGAGAGAGAGAGAGAGAGAGAGAGAGAGAGAGAGAGAGAGAGAGAGAGAGAGAGAGAGAGAGAGAGAGAGAGAGAGAGAGAGAGAGAGAGAGAGAGAGGAGAAAGAATCTGGGCCCAATGGCATTCACATTCTTCTGAGTTATCCTTAACTCCTGACATGAGTAATTGCCAAGCAAGATTGTTCAGTGTCTTGAGCTCTCTCCCTCTCATTCAATTACCTTTTCTAACTTGCTTCTGTGCATACTGAGAGCTACCCTGAATATAGTGGGGCTGTGAGGAGTGACAACTCTGGTATCTCAGCTTTCCCCACACCAAATTGGCTATAGTCCTTTCTCCCTCGTTCGTTTCTTCAAATGCTTCCCATGTCCACCTTCTCTTTCCATCCGGTCATCCTGTTGCCTGCTCCATGCCTTCTCCTCCTCCTTTGTCATTGCGTGAGGAGAATTCTGAAAGGCCTGTGGGTACTCTGATCCCTGTGACTCTCTCCATCCTCTAGAGCTCTGATAATAGGACACCTTTTGCTTTCTGTTGCTACCCCTCACCTCCTGTCCTGCTTACACACTGCCTTGTGCTTTTGTGCTTTCTCTTAGAGGCTACTTCTACCCGCACCGCTCTGTACATGTATAGACACACATACAGAGAATGTACAGATAGCAATACATGAACTGGGGCTCTTCCTAGGAGCAAAACGGATCACCTATACAGCCTTTGTTCTTCGAAGGAAGGAGAGGACCCAGGGACTAAGGTGGAGATGGAAAGCGAGGATGGGGGTTAGACTCCAGACCCCTAGTCTGTGGATGTGCTCCAGCAAAACAGGGCAGACATCAGGGAAAATGCAAAGTAATTTTGTGCCTTATGGGTAGTTCTGTCCTTCTTGACCTTTCTAGCCTGTCTTCCCTTGATAACGCATTTTTCTCCTTTCCTACAGTCACCCTAGCTTGAGATGTTCATGAAGCTAAATCATGAACCCAGGCCTGGCTTTTTGCCTTCCAGCCATGAATGTTAACAATATGGCTTCCCTTCCCAGCAACGGTGACTCTTATGAGGGATTGCTTCTGGATAGGGGTTGGTTTTAAAATCCAGGAATCTCTCTAGGAGCAGCACCCTTGCAATCCATCCCTCCAGGTAACTCTTAAACTCAACTCCAGCTCTGATGTGTGGGAGGTCACGGGACGCTGCCTTTCTCCCCCACAACATGAAACGTGTGGTAGAGGAGAAGACACTGTTTCTCATTCATTGATGCATCCCCAGGACTGACTGGACTGAAACGACTCATCCCTGCATTTCCCTGGATGTGTCTTGAGATCCATTAAGATATTCAAGTCCAGTTCTTCAAGTGTTTTGTGTTTCCTTGTTTCAGGACATTGTATAGCAGACCCAAGAGGAGGTGGGGGTACTGGCAAAAATGATAAAGATTTCAGGACATATAACCCTGAATAGGGGATGGAGGGGGCCAGTAATAGATCAATATGGGACTATAGATTCCCATGTTCCTTTGCAATTGAGGGGTACCAAATAGGTCCCAAGCAAATGGAAGCCAGTGACTTAAAATGCGGCAGAAGTTTCCCCATGTAACTCTAGTGAAACTACAGATTCAAGACAGACTCCTCAGCCCTTCCTTGGCTTAGAGGTCTGCGTTAAGATTCGCAAGCTTAAATCAATGCTTGTGGAGAAACAACAGAGTCCACAAATGCTCCCTTCAAAATAGGCATGCTCAGGTGCAGGGCAAGGAACTCGGCTGTCCAGAGAGGCAGCATTTCTGGAGAACCCATGACATGGGCCATTGGCCCTGTGGAGGAGAAGCTCCAAAGGGCTAAGCTGGGAATGAATTGGGAATCATCAAAGCCAAGGACCAGCCATCAGGAAGGCAGAGAGAAAAGACATTGAGGCCATCCCATAGAGGAAGACATGCTACACAGCCACTGACTAGGTTTGCCCTCCATAAAGACGCCCTGCCGGCGTGTCAGTGTCATGACTACAGCATATACGAAGAGGATTAAGTCCAAACTAGGGTTCTTCCCCCATTCAACCCTACAGCCACGCCAGTCTGCCCTGGGCCCCTCGCTTTCTGGTGGGATATATGTCCCTTGCGGGGGACCTCATGGGCTCTGAGTCTCGGGTTTTGCCAGGCTAGCTCCCAGGAAGCTACGCCAGGTTTGGGAATGCCTGTTTTGAAGGGAGAATGTGTGGTCTGTGTCAACCCAACACTGCTCAGCACCCTGGCTGGACTGAGTCTGATTAAAAACTATCAAGGTTTCAGGACGTAAAACCCAGAATAGGGGTTGGAAGGGAGAGGCGGCCCAGTTGAAAACCAAATAAAGGTGACAATCTCAAAGGCTAGCCCAGAGGAAGGAATCTCAACAGCAGACACAAAGGACTGGCAGAACTCTGGTGGCTTTGGCCCCATACTCCATACACAGGACCCTCTTGACTCCCACACCCTGGCACCTCTCCTAACCTTCTCCCCCCAACCCATTCCACTGGGCCAGCCCACCGGTCAGGAGCAAGCTTCCACCCATCTCTTTGACAGAGGCTCCCTTCCCCCACCCCCCTCCGTGTCTCTTCCTCTCCTCCTGAGCAAACCAACCGGGTTTCCTTCCATGTGGACTTTCCTCTCCAGAAGCTTCTGGAATGAGCCAGCCAGACTTAGGCTTGTTTCTCCAGTCACATGGTATCCCTTCCATCAGAATTTTCTTTCCAAGTGGACATTGGAACACAGCATACCTTCTTCCTCCAGAGAGGCCCCCACTGGCCTCACCCTAGCCAGCCTGCCTCCCTCCCCTCTTGCTTCACCCTACCTGTGTCTGTTCTAACTTCCACTTTCACTCTTTAAGGATCGATCCCACCTCCCTTTCTTCTCCCCCCCTCCAACCCCCAGTATTTCAGTCATTTCTCTTGGTACTTGGCCTTGGGACAGGCTATATAAGAGGACAGTTTTGGTCTAAAAAACACTTTAGGGGGACAAAAAAGAACATGTCAATCAAGGAAGCCAACATGGAGCACAAGACAGCATCTTTGTGCCCAGGGACCCTGTATTGAGTGGTGAAACCACTTCTTCCTTCTTCCCATTCCTTCAGTTTGGAAAAGAGCAGACCATAAGAGATGAGCTCTTTACCCACCCCGCCACCACACACCCTGTCCTTTGCCTTTTCTAGTCTTCAACTGGAAATAACTAAAGAGGCCCATTCCTCTTCAAGGAAAGATGAAGCCTCTTCTCTTCCTCCTACAGGAGTTCCCATCGCTCTGGTGAGGGTTTGGGAATAGACCAAGTGGCTTCAAAGCAAACACACACACACACACACACACGTTCCCAGACTTTGCAGTCCTTTACTATGGACAACTCCAATCTGGGGTTCTCCTAAGCACCAGACACCGCCCCCCCCCATTCCACTCTTCACATTCATGTGCTATGATGATTCTGCTTAACCATTTGTGCACACTGCTCCCTTTAAAAGAGCAGAGAGAGAGTTGATTGGACATCACTTGTATCCTCTACTAACTCATTAACGGATGGGTGACATACCCACTGAGACAAATTTACAAGCCACAAATGAAGGAAAAAAAGAAAAAAGAAAAAAAACCTCTCCCAGTCAAGTTGCTGCATAGTCGTCGCAGGCCATTAGGGCCGGGTCCTGGGTACTTTCTGGTCAGGTTGTGATCTGCACATTTTCTAAACAATCCTTTGCTTTCCTGACCTCCTGACTCCCCTTCTTTCAATTTCTGGGCTCCATGTTCAGAAGGCTTCCTTGATTCTTTGCTTCTTATGGCCACTGGGGCGTCTAGAAAGAGCCACAATGGGAAAAGCATTCCGAGGTGAGGGGGGGTTCTGAGGAAGTCAGAATTGCCTGAATGGTGAATAACCAGGCGCATGCAGAGAATTACCCAGCCTCTGGCTGTGTCTCTTCTCTTTATCATGTTGAGAATGTCTGCTACTGAAGTAAGACTTTCTCCAGCATGAATCTTGTCCAGATGCTTCTCTTATCCCCCTGGCTTCGGAGAGACAAAGAGAGTTCTTGGTACTAGCTATGTAGAAATACTGGACGCGGTGGGGTCCAGTTGTTGGGGTATGGGGCATGGAAGTCAGATAGGCTCTCTTACGGGTCTCTGGAGGGAAGGCAGGGAGTAGGGAAGAATTCCCAGAGAGGCTGAGAATGAGCTTTACCCACAGGCAGCGATCAGAGCCTGGGAACCAGGGCTGTGTGGGGTTACTTTTGGAGTGGCAGCTCTGAGGGAAGCAGTTGGTGAGGCTGACCGTATATCTCCTGTGCCCTGCAGAGCTTGTTTGCATGCCTTCTCCACAGGGTGTTCCTGAAGATGGATGCAAAGGAGCCAGCTGAGGTAGTTAAGCAACCCTGACATACTGCCTGGCTCAGAAAGAAGAGCAGCCTTTCCTGGCCCCAGCCAGGTCCTCTGGTCTTGACTTTCTTCTCCTCTCCAGCCTTGCTCAGTCAATCAGGGAGGTAACACCTGGCCAGAAGATAGAAACACAGTTGGTAGCTCAGGCAATGAGCTCCTGTATAGAAGGTCTACAGAAAAGGCGTGTACCTATATGTCTCTGAAATCAAAAGCACCTGGCTCAGTCCTTTTCCTCCTTCCCCTGAAGAAAAATTTTTTTTTTCCAAATCTTTCATTTTCTAGGGACTTTAGAAGAATACCTATGTGATCTGCCAGCCAGCACATAGGCTAGCAGAGGAATTGTTCATTACGCTACAGTAACAAGAAGCGTCACATGGAATGACAGCCTCCTCTTGGCCTTCCGGCGACGCTCCTCTGAAGAGAATGCATTGGAAATCTTTCATGATGGTAGCTGTCCGTGTGTGATGCACAGTCCTGTTGGTTCTCCAAGCTGAGCAAGGAATGGAACCCCTTCCCTGCCCCATCCATACCTTTTCCTTCTTTCTTTGCTTAAACCAAGGTCAAATATGGGCAAGTTTTCTTTTAAATGTGCCATTTTGAGGATACATCATGTTGGTGATAACACTGCAACTCCACCCACCATTCCTGGCCTCCCTCCCCCTTTCTAAACCCTCGTCAAGGCCCCCTGCCTCCCACTCAACATCCACTGGCATGCCACCATTTTTCTGGGAGAAGTCTCTGGGGTCCACTGAAACCATGGAAGCAGCTTCCAGATAACATCTCGGGCCCTGTAAGGGACTGAAATCTCCAAATTCTGGATTCTTATTCCCTTCTCCTCCCTGGAGGATTTCTGTACTGGTCTCAGAAAATTTCTAGCTCTTTTATAGGACAAGACCCTAAAGTACTCTCAGAACTGAACTCTTTCGATACTCCAGGTCTCTAGTATTTGGGGGCGGGGGGGGCGAAGGATGGACTCCACATTGAACTTGAAAGCTCAAAAATTTTGCCTGGTCCCTAAAATACTAGCATAGTAAAGGGAGTTGAAAAATCTAAATCAAGGAAGATCTTCTTTAGGACTCTGAGATGCTAGGCAGGGAGAGGTCTAACTCACTCCTCCTTCCTACCTCCCAAAATATGACTCAAATGGTTTTCCAGTGCTAGTTTATCTTTACAATTCCAGTCTATTTTCCTATAAAGGTTCACTACAGAAGAGAGATAAGGTCATTTTGATGTCTGTGGCCTAACAGAGGGTTCCCAGGGAATATTTGTGCCTGTCTCTGTTTCTCTTTGATTAATAAAGAAGGCCATGTCTTGCCCTGGAATGGCACAGGCAACTGAGGGGAACGCTCACCTTGGCATCAAGTTCAAGTTTATATTGGTTTGTTGCAAAAATACAGCAGCGAAGGAATAAGGAGCCCGAGAAGGTGCTGTGGAATGAGATCAGATGGGCAGGGCTTTGTGAAGACATGAGAGACAATTTCTCTTGGGGGGCAGAGAGGGATCTTGATCCCAAAGCCAT